>NC_136005.1:14945759-15180759 GCF_048128805.1 Centroberyx gerrardi | reverse complement strand
GGTAGGTGAGACATACACAGACACAGACACACACACACATGCCCACTCAAATAAAGAACATTGGAGATAACAAGCAAAGAGACAAATGTGAAGTATTTTCACTGTCTAAGAGCTGCCTGGAGCACCAGGACTGAAAAAGTATTGTAGCAGCTTTTAGAAACTGTACTGTACTATAGAGCTTTAGTTTACGTTTAAGGACCGGTGCTTAAATGTAAAGTGTTTCACATCGTTATACTCTTGTCAGCTTGCATAAAATTCACACTGTATGAATATAAAGAATTGTAAAAACAAAGTATGTATACACAGATAAAATCTACTATATGTTTTTTACCAAACAATCATGCTCCAGGTGACTTTATATAATCATATGTGTCGCTCTGTTGTGCATCAGCAAAATATGTCTTGGTGGAAACACTTTTTTGTAGTATTTAAACAATTTGAAGTATTTTTTTAGGTTACATTTAGCTTATTTTGGTGTTTGAGTTTCATAAAAAAAAATTCTGCCACAGTAACATTTTAGAATCAAAACCTTGATACTTTGCCTTGGTACAAGTACCAAAGTAACATTTTCGGTATTGTTACAACACTAGTCTCTCTCACTAGTCTCTCACACACACACACACACACACACACACACACACACACACACACACTGACTGTGTTCTCTCCCTCCAGCACACAGAAGCATTGCTGTACGGCTTCCAGTCCATAGCAGAGACAATAGATGTGAATTACTCGGACGTCATCCCAGGTCTGATAGGACTCATCCCAAGAATCAACATCAACAATGTCCAACTGGCGGACACCGTCATGTTCACTATAGGTGAGACACTTACACACAAGTCTCAAGTTTGTTGGAGTTTGAATTGGAGTTCAGCACATTTCACAAAGGTTAACACAAAAGAAGTGTAGTTAAAAGAAAAAGACAGCACAGGACTGACAACCATTTCAGCTCAGTAAAGCACACTAATGGCCTCCCATTCAGCTTATGAACTGTTTTAATCCCCCACTAGGTGCTCTAGCAGAGTGGCTGGCAGATCACCCAGTGATGCTGAGTAGTGTCCTGCCCTTGGTGCTACAGGCCTTAGGGAACCCGGACCTTTCTGTTTCCTCTGTCTCCACTCTCAAGAAAATCTGCAGGGAGTGTAAATACGACCTGCCGCCCTACGCAACCAACATAGTAGCCGTCTCTCAGGTATGTGTGTGTATCAACCTTTTTTAGACATACTACCATCCAGCTAGTCTAACATCAGAGCCAATGATGATCAGTTTTAAGACAGTGTTATATTTAAGTTTTAAAAGGCTAAGGAGTTGCAGTCTTTTTTTAATGTTCCTGCTTCTTAGAAATATTTACTCTCTGAAATCACTTCAGATGTATTATTTTGGAGTAAACTTTCATGGCTAAATTGAGAAAGTTTTGATGTGTCCTCAAAATACTAACCATCTCTCTCTGTCTTTTTCTCCTCTCTCAAGGAGGTGCTCATAAAGCAGATCCACAAGGTCAGTGTGTGTCTCTCTCTCTCTTTCTCTCTCTCTCTCTCTCGCTCTCTCTCTCTCTCTCTCTCTCTCTCTCTCTCTCTCTCTCTCTCTCTCTCTCTCTCTCTCTCTCTGTCTGTCTCGGCACTCGGCTCAAAAGTGACAGTGCTGTCCATTAGAGTCGACGTTGTGAAAGAATTATGTAATATGTTTGCAGTTTGTAGTCTAAGGATGGCACAGTGTGTGATGTAAGAAGTGTTTGTGTTATCTGGACAGAACTTTATCGACTTTAACTTTAAAAAAAAAAAGTCTCTAAAACCTCTGATCCTCTCTTCTTGCAGACCAGTCAGTGCATGTGGCTGATGCAGGCTCTCGGTTTCCTGCTCTCGGCTCTCCCAGTGGAGGACATCCTTAGAAACCTCCACTCTCTCATCACCCCCTACATCCAGCAACTGGAGAAGCTAGCAGACGAGACGGTGCGTAAGCAGAACAACATGTACACACACACACACACACACACACACACAGCAGGCACAGTTGGACTCCGGCCATAGGAGCAGGCCTTGTGTCTGTGTGGAGCCTCTGTAATGGAACATTTCTCTGCGGGACCAGATTGGATTTGACCCTGCACCATGGGCTAGTGATTCACAGGGCAGTACCAAAAAGACACACACTCTCTCTCTCTCACATGCACACACGCCCACACACGCACACAAGCCACCACACACACACACACACACACACACACACACACGCCCCCACCAGAGGAAGAGAGAGAACACCCATGCTGAACGTGTATTCAGAAAATGAAGAGGTGCCTAGACAAACATAGGCCATGCATTCACACACACACACACACACACACACACACACACACACACACACACACACACAGTGATATGAAGAAAATTACTTACCCTGTTTAAATGTCAGGTCTAATGAAGCCTGGGTGCACAGACTTTCACACTGGATGCTACAAATATGGAGCTGACATTATCTAAAAATAAAGCGCTTGATATTATCTGTGCGGAACGAAGGAGACTTTCTCTCCTGATCCACTGTTCCACCGTCAGCAAAGACCTCTGCTGGGGTGAATAGAGATGTCAGTTTAGATGAAGCTTTTCATCTCTCTCTCTCTCTCTCTCTCTCTCTCTCTCTCTCTCTCTCTCTCTCTCTCTCTCTCTCCTCTCTCTCTCTCTCTCTCTCTCTCTCTCTCTCTCTCTCTCTCTCTGTCTCTCCCTTCCTCCCTGACTTCGTCGCTTTCTTATTGTTTTCTGTCTAGCTTTTTGATATATGGCCATTACATCAGACTAGGAAATCAGGTGCTGTGTCTGGAGCCTGACAAATAGTGGCACCTAGTGGGGAGACCTTCAGGTTAACTTACACTGGGGATGAATGACCATGATGTTGGTGGGGGGCCAAGAAAATGGTCTAGTCACCGTGATGGGGCTGGCAGTCAGTATGAGCGCACACTGCTCATTTTGAGAACTTTACATATCATTACATCAGTACAAATCATTACAAGCATTACATCAGTGCAATAAGCCTGTAATGAACAGAATAAAAGACCTTGAATTATGTTCAGCAAGTCATTTAGTTTTCAGGTTTTATGATTTATGAAAATTAAATTTTTAAAGCACATTATAAATCATGTATGACAATTTCATCTTTAAAACACCTTTAAACAGTGATATAGTACTACTAGTAGTAGTTTAAGCAGTAACATGTGACTAAAAGGTGCCTATCTGTGTTTTTTTTATTATAAAATGCTAACAGTGATTGACAGCAGTTTTATTCAGGAATGTGTACAGCAAAACTATATGAACAATGTTTGAGAGGGAGATGGATGGGTAAAGGGAGTTGCTGTAGCTATTAGAGGGTGCGGCGGACATGTTTCTTTTCTTAATTTTCTTTTGTCACTGTTCCATCACCATGGAGACGGAGCAGTGATTAAACTCCATTAATGAAGCCTTAATTACCGATGTTACCTGGGGGAGAAGTGTATATGTGCGCGTGCGTGCGTGCGTGTGTGTGTGTGTGTGTGTGTGTTAGTATGAGAAGGAGCCATTGCTTTCTTTCAATCACATCATTGAACTACTTCCCCATCCTGTGATTGACTTTCTTTTATTCTTCTAAAACCTATTCATGAATTGTTGTAGACATGGTTAGAATAAAACTGTGGGAGTATGTCTAGCTTGGAAGGTAATTTATGTTCTTAAATAGTTAAGCAATTATGGAGATTTTAAAGACGGGCGTTTTTCAAAGCAGACACTAATGCGCTCAGTGAGTCAAATGGAGACTGGGTTGTACAGCAGCAAATTATGCTTTCAATTGGAGTCATTAGTAAATAACATTTCCTTTATCTCTTTATTCTCCCTGCAGCCCAATCCCTCCAATAAGCTAGCAATCATCCACATCTTGGGGCTGCTGTCCAATCTGTTCACTACTCTGGACATCAGCAAGCAGGACGATGAGTCAGGGGAGGGATCAGCACCACCTGTCAAAACAACCCCACCCCCACCTGGACCAAACCCGGTCAGTCACCACACCAACACCATCACTTGCTGTCAGTGTTGTTGCTCATAGGCAACCCATGTATAAATGCAATAGTTTGAAGATATTCCTTGTTTATGGATTTGGTTTCTTTCCATTCTGTTTATAATGAAATATGTGTGCGTGTGTGTGTGTGTGTGTGTGTGTGTGTGTGTGTGTGTGTGTGTGTGTGTGTGTGTGTGTGTGTGTGTGTGTGTGTGTGTGTGTGTGTGTGTGTGTGTGTGTGTGTGTGTGTGTCCGCCCCCATGTTTCAGGTGGTGGTGGTTTTGCAGCAAGTGTTTGCTCTCATACAGACTGTGCTCAGCAAGTGGCTCAACGACTCGCAGGTTGTAGAGGTGAGTCTTCAGCATGTCTCGGCACAGATGACACCTGTCCTTTTCATAAAATCGTCCACTTAATCAGATATGAAGACACTTCAGTGTTGCTGATCTGATGTTGTCCCTCAGGCGGTGTGCGCTATCTTTGAGAAGTCGGTGAAAACTCTGCTGCATGACTTTGCTCCCATGGTGTCTCAGCTGAGCGAGATGCTCGGGCAGATGTACAGTACAATACCCCAGGCCTCAGCCCTGGACCTCACACGACAGGTACACACACACACACACACACACACACACACACTACTATTATTACTTTAATACCATGTGCATACATGCAAGGAGATTTTACAGCCATCTTAAAAGCCTTGTCAGAAAGTGCCGTCTACCAGCTAATACACTATACACTGACTAGGACAGGAGGTAAAAAATGATACAGTATAATATAACAATTTCATCCACAGTAATGTATTCATGAGTTGACTCTTGAGCATTTTTTTTTTTTTTACATTTCAATGCCACATACAACCAAATAATAAATCAATGAACCCCTTGAATTGCACTCAGTAATTTATTATTAACGTCTTTTTAGTCATACATAAAATTGATTCTGACATTTTTTGGCTTAAGTGATATTTTGCAAACTACTAATCAAATACTAATCAAAGTCAAGAACAATGAATAATAAATTGCAATGTTGCATCATCTAATCACAATACAGACCCCTCACTGTCTTGGGTTATAGGCAGTCGATTGATAGTGTACTGATGGTGTCTGATTAGCAGTCTTGATGTTTCAGATGGTGCATATCTTTGCCAGTGAGACAGACCACTTCCCGCCCATCAAGGCTCTGTTTGAGCTTGTTACCTCGGTAACGCTCTCCATCTTCCAGCAAGGTAGGGGGTCCAGCAGGGAGGGGCTGTCAATACTGTTGAAATGTGTCTATTTGAGTTATTGGTAGATCTCTGGTTGTTATTGATTTGTTTTTTTAGTTCATATTTATTTTCAGAGGGTCCAGAATTCTATTTCTGTGTAGCCGAGGGAAAGAAGGGAATGTGAACAAATTCTAAAGAATTTGTTTCATATTTTCTGTATGTTATGATGCCATATACTCCCGCTTCCTTTTGAGATTGCTTGGGTAGACTGTGAACTACTATTGCGTTTCTGGATTGCAAAGCAGCGATACTAAAATAGCTTTGCCCGGGGGCCACATTTGGAAAATGACAAAGGGTCAGAGGCCATCTGACACTGATTTCACAGTCAACCTTTAAACGTTTGCAGTCATTACTCAATGTGGGTGAAACCGCAAATTAGGCTGTTGGCTCGATGTGTTGAAGTAAGGAAGTTTCAAGTGATCGTCTGATCAATGCAGACTCGACTTCCCGCTACCACTGCACTGATCATTGATTAAATAATTTTCAGACCATAATGCTTTGCTTTAAACTTGTGCAGTAAACAAGTTACAAAGTTTTCTGTTGTTTTTTACGAAGTTGTGGATGAAATCACTGTTTCAACATTTTGGCCACAGAAAATGCATTTCATATTGTTAAGTGTCCAAGAGCCAGTCAGAAATTTCCTCATGGGCCGCAAGTGGCCCCCGGGCCAGACTTCGGATTTGACTGTCACTCAGCATTAGCTGGACATCAACCAGTTCATGTTACATTCACCATAAGGATGCTTGTACCAGTTCTGTCTGCCTCTCCTCCCCCTTTTCGTTGTCCCCTTCTTCCCTTCCTCCTTTCCTGCTTTGACTGGTTAAGTAATGGCTGCCTGTCCTCCTGCCTCTTAACTCTTTCTTTTCTGAGCAGGTGCCCTTTAATATACAGTAGCTCTGTGGCCACTAGCTTATTCAGTTGGCTGCCGGATAACATAGCAGGGGAAACCAACTCAGGATGGCCTCAGCCGCTGCTGGGCCACGAGGAGAGTTGGTCACTCCATTACAGCCCTCTGAATAAGCCCCGTTTTCTCTTGAGGGGTTGTGCGTGGACGAGGGCTGGAGGGGGGTATTGAGCAGGAAACTTGTTTGGAGTCTGGGAACGGCTAAAGCTGGGCGCGCACTACAGGAGTTTGTTCAGTTCTATTCCAATATTGCTGTTGGAGTCCTTCCAACATCGATCTTAACGCATCAGAGAAAATCAGGCATGTTTGAACTACATGAATCTCAAAGCGGATTCTTCACTGGCTAGAAAGGCCCAGTGGTTTCTCTAGGAATTGTGTGTTTAATTTTGCATTCCTGGCAATCTGTCATATTTAGAAAAAAAAAAAAGTCTTGTAGTCTGTGTCCAGCATAAGGGAGGATGTGATCTCAGAACATATACTGATCTTTGAGCGGGATTTCATACTGATGGCTATGGGTTGGCCTTTTAAGGGAAGGGGATCTTATGGACCAGTTCTGAATGGACCCTAACGGTATCCTCTTCCCCTGAGGCACTTATCACATCTGAGAGGACATGTGGAGGTTATCAGCTGATGTGGTGCCTTGGGGTAATGGGTAAGGGGGTTCATTCAGGTTTGGTGCCCCCTTTTTCTCCAAACTGTCACAGTAACAGAGGTGCCTCCTGGGTTCCCACTCCAAACCCACTTTTGTTTTTTTAGGTTTGTTCTTTTTCTCTCGTTACTTCTTTCTTTTTTTGTTTTCTCTCCAAACGGACCCATGTCTTCGTCTTCTGCCTGTTTTTTGTTTTTGTTTGTTTGTTCTCTGTTTTTCCGAGACTCTGCCAAAGCTTCATATGCCTCCCCCCTTTCTCCCCTTTGTTCCTTACTCACGTGTGAATTATTTCGATGAAATATTTTTGAGTTCTCTTTTATTTCCACATGACTGTTGAATCTATTCAGTTGCTGTTTGTATATTATTCTTATTCTCTTATGATTTCTTAAGTTTCATCTTTATTATATTTTAGGACCCAGGGATCATCCTGATATTGTTGATTCATTTATGCAACTCCAAGCTCAGGTGTGTTTTTGGTTTCTTATTTCATTCACTTTGGGTTTCTCTCTCTCTTTCTCTCTAATTTCTCTCTGTTTCTCTCTCTTTTTCTCCCTCTCTACCTCTTTCTGTTCTTTGTTACTGGGTCCTAGCGTGACCCATCACATAGGCAAGGCAGTGGAATGAAACATTAGGGGAATGTTTGAACGAGAGACTTGGGTCTCCCCTCAAACGCTCTTGATACTAACAAAGTCACCTTGCCACGCACAAGCTGGGTGTTACTAGTCCATGACGATCATATTGATTTCATGTAGGGTTTTCATTTTACCTACAGACTCACTTTATCCACTAGCAATATGCAAAGCTAGGGCTGGACTACGATAAGCATGAGAAATTATTTCGCTATCAATATATAACGATATCTGCCAACATATCGTCGCTGTCGGGTGAAAACCTTATTATATCTACAAAATGTCAAATTTTTAGAAACTAAGAAAACAGCCTTGTTTTTAGTTTGATGACAATGCATTTTTGATGTTATCCAATAGGCTTTAACAGGGTTTCAGAAACCCAAGAGGTCAGAGAATTCTCTCAAGCCACAGAGGACCGTGTAATCCTTCAACTGAAAATGAAAATCACCAAGATTGGAGTTGTGAGGTCTCCGCAGACAACAAAGATATGCAAAATCACATCTCTGAATCAAATTTCACTGCATTTAACTGCATGGTAGTATAAAGTATAATTAAACTGTAATTTTCAAATAATCCCTAATTTCCCTAATAATCCCTAATCTAATTTTGGAAGAGATTTTAATTAGGGTTTGCAGTTTCATAATTAATTTAGATAACAAAATATTGTATCGCGATAACTCAATATCATCATTTCTAAATCTCCTCCCTGTACTCTAAGCTCAATATGAAGTCACATTTGCTTCTTGTAAAAACATCAGTATATGTAGAGCCCAAGATGAAGTGTTCTGGTCGGTGGGCGTCCTGGTCGGCCGGTCGGTGGCCCTGGGTGACTGGTTAGTCTCTGAGCCCAGTCCTCTTCTGAAGTCATTCCAGCCCAGAGCCAATCAAAGCCCAAATGAATTAATATTCAACTAATATTAATCAGTCCAGACAATTGGCTGATGGCTCTTATGTTTTATATTTTTGTCTCCCTTCTTCATTCTTCTTCCTTTGTTTTCTATCTTTGGATAGATCTGACCTTCATCTCTCTCCCTTTCCCTCTCTCCCTCTCTCCTCTCCTCCATCCTGAATGAGTTCATTATTATGAGATGAGTTGTATTTCTCTTTATCTGCACATGTTAATTACTTACAGACTTCTGTTGCATATTCAATCCAGTCAACCAAAAACAAGGAAAAGTAATGTTTCAAATAAAATTGATTTCAAAAGAAACAAAGCCAAAACCATCATTGCCTTTAGTTTGACTTAAGTTTCCAATGATTTTGAATGTTTGATTTTTTGCAGTTTGTTTGTTATACCTGCTGAGTTCTGCATTGGAGGATCTCTGTATGAGTTTGGATATAGTTTCTCCTAGACAGACGGAGAGAGTAGTATAGCCTGGTAGGCAGATCTGTTGTCGGTCTTCTGTTGCTGTCAGATCTGGCTACCAGGCTGAGCGGGTATTTTGGAGAACAGTATTTTGAAGGAGCATATGAATTGGAATGTGGGGAAGCAGCACCAGCTGGGTTAGGCCCACAAAAATATACTCTACTTCATGCCTTTATCTGCCTCCTAGGCCCTCAAACGGAAGCCCGATTTGTTCTTGTCTGAGAGTCTTGACGTGAAAGCAGTTTTCCACTGTGGTAAGTTGGCACATCATTTGCACACACACACACACACACACACCCCTACACACTGTATTCGGGTGTTTTTGTTTCCCTGCCTGTAAAACACACGCTCGTCAATATCCAAAGTACAAAGTGTGAATGTTTGACATTATCCTTCAATTGTTTATGTTTCCTGATCGCCGCCTCCTCCCTCTCTCTCCTTCCTCTAGGAGTTCTGTCACTCAAATTTCCAGAGGCTCCGACAGTCAAGTCCACGTGCTTGTTCTTTGTGAGCGCACACACACACGCACACTTAAAAACGCTGCAAAAATATACAGATTAATTATACCAGCAGGTTCCTTTGTGCTGATTGTCCCTCTGTGTCTGCCTTAGACGGAGTTGTTGCCCCGCTGCTCAGATGTGCCGCCAGTGGCCAGAGTGGTGCAGGAGGACGGCAAACTACTGGTGCAGGCCGTGCTGGAGGTGAGAAGCATTAGCAGGATTACATCATAGAAAAGCCTTAATATTTCACTGATACTGTAGTTGGATAAGTTGTCACACATCAAACGCCCTTATGTACTTGTCCCAGTTCTTCCTCTCTTATAATTATTATTTTGTCCCTAAAGTAAAATGCCCTTCTGCTCTCCCTCCAGGGGATCGGGGGCGGAGCGTCCCGGAGTCTGATGGACCAGTTTGCAGAAGTGCTTTTCTGTCTGAACAAGCACTGCTTCGCTCTGCTGTCCGTGTGGCTGAAGGAGGCACTGCAGCCTCCGGGTTTCCCCTCGTCACGGGTCACGGCCGAGCAGAAAGACACCTTCTCACAGCAGATACTCAGGTAACACACAGTAGTAGTAACACACACATCCACACAGTATCGTTTATAGTATCTTGCCCACATTTACATGCTGGGTACATTTGTTTAGAGGGTTGTCTGCTAATGAGATCATTTCAGTCGGCCAACCACATGATTTTTGCCATAAGCTTGTTCATTATATGTATTTGCTCTCTCTTTTTTTGTCCCCCTCTCCACTGCTCCCCCTCCTCCACCCTGCAGAGAGCGAGTGAACAAGCGGAGGGTGAAGGACATAGTGAAGGAGTTCACCCTGGTGTGCAGAGGGCTCCATGGTACAGAGTATGCAGCTGAATACTGAAACTCTACCCTTGAACTTTGACCTAACCGTGACCTCTGCCCTCAATGCAAAACGGCTGGATGCCCCAACAATACAGTTCTCACAAACCCCAACACTGAAGATTTCATTAAATGATTGTAATGATACCCGCCCCGCTACAGGACAAGACATGGAACCATTCCAGTACAAACCTGCCATCGGATTAACGGACGAACAGCACTATTACATCCACAGTGGCTTTAGGGAGGCTGCCTTCTCTGCTCTGATCTTTATTTTCTCTCTCTCTCTGTCTGTCTCTCTCTCCCTCCCTCCCCCTCTCTCTATTTTTTTCCCCCTGTATCGAAGAGCTTTGAGCAGCACTCCCAGCATGCTCTCTGTTCATGCCTCTTTCTTTTTTCTATTTTCTTCTGCCTTTCTAGATCTTCCGTGGCTCCTAGGTTGTTTCCTGGTGATTAGCATCCATATGAAATGGTAGTGGTATCGTACGTAGCTAGTTGACGTTATTTTTCGAATGAAATCAAATTAATTATATAAATGTATATGTATACATATATAGAAAGACGGGGTTGTCAGTCCTGCTGCTGCTAATGGGAAGAGAGGAGGACCAATGTCAGGAGGGGATTCTGCAGGCAAAAAGACATTTATACAATACTCTATACACCAACTCATGCCCTGTGCTCTCTGCATTTGCCAAATTATCGTGGAACGTTTTGTGAACTATTTTGTTTTTCCCTTATATCTGCCTTTGTGGGGCATGAGTGGCGAAAGAAAACTGAAGACCACATACTGGACTAAAATCAGTCTGCTCTCTTGCCCAGCCCTTTATCTATAGGGCTGTACCTCATGTACATACAGCTCCACCCAGTCATACTGTAGTCTCCCCTGGATGTAGAGTGTGGTTTTTATGTAGTGGTCCCTTAGGGAAAGCAGGACTGCTTAGGGAGATGCTGGAGTGAACAGGAGTGACAGTAGTAGGCAGGGAGAAAGGGGCACAATATGGAAACGGAGAAGGGAACCGATCGTTTGGAGGGATTAATAATCCTGAAGTTGGACTGCATAGTCACTGTAATCGTGCAAAATTATTAATCAAGTTGTGCATATTAACAGTTATTACTGAACACTTCTGTGTATTTGAGTGTATGCGTGTGTACATACCTGTGTGTGTGAGAGGCTGTGTGTGCACAGATGTATCTTTTCCACTTGTTCAGTGCACTTATATTGGACCTACACGTGCATAACTTCCTCCTATCTTTTAAACAGAGGCCCCATCCATTTCTCTATGCCACTCTCATTTAGACTGCTCTTTTCTTGAGGACTGACCAGGCATGCCCAGTACTTCACCTCCGCTGCTCACTGGCAATCACACCCATCTATTAACCTCCCGATCACCTGGAATGACCGACCAGTGATACTCATTGACTAGACTAATCTATCCATATATTACGATTCGTCAAACTGCACACCAGCTGCTCTTAACTGATGCTTGTGAACGAGCTACCTGAATCCTTTCGCCCGTCTGGGTGACTGCCTTGGAAAGGACCAAGAAGGATTAGAGAGTCCTGCAACAAAACATGAGATCTCTGAGACAGTTAATCAGCATTTGGAACAAAAAATAACACGGGCATCCTACACCCATCCATTATATTATTGATAAAGTGATGTGACAGCTGCCGGTACACACCAAGGGCAGCAGCGGCATCTGAGATACGCTGTCTAGTGACTCAGCAGGAGTAGACATTCAGTAACACTCAGCATCAAAATGTACTTTGTGGTCTCGATAAACATTATCTCAGTCTAATCCTTCTGTCTTATCCGAGGTGCCTGCAGACATGTAGCATGTATGTGTTTTGTGGGGGTTTGGGGTTCAGGGGACAGACGAAATTCAATGTGTGTGAGACACTGTAGAAGGACTTGATTTAGAGTGAGACTCAAGGCAAGATACAGCGCTGGAATTGGCTGTCCTGTCCCCAAGTCTGGTTTTAACTGTGATGAATTGTACATTTATAAAAATGATCCTAGGTCTGTACATGGTCTCATTCTGAGAGCATTGTGGGGAAAATAATGTTTGTCACTGTTGAGAAAAGAAAGAGTAGTAGGAGGAGGAGGGGAGGGAGGTATGAAATGTACATTGTTTCTTTTTTGTACCTTGCTTTAATTTATTAAATATATCTAAGACTGCACCTCGTGTCTCTTCTGTGTGTGTGTGGGAAGTGTGTTATATTATATTTATCACACATCTATTCTGTTCATTCGACATAACATCCATCAAAGGCTTTCTCTCGGTACAACAGGGCATGAACAACACAAATGATGACACACAAAACTCGCGCATGCGCACACATTTCGGCGGCTCACACGTGGGTCTCTGAGGTCCATCCTGTCAGTCTGCAGACCACACAGCCAAATCACTTCAGTCCATTCAAGAAAAGAGGGTTATCTTGGACGCGCAGGGTGAGTGGCATCTCAACTTGTGTTTTCATACGATACTTAGTGCCGAAATACTGAATAATGCTGAAGTTGCAGGAAAGTTGCTAACTCGCTTCTTGCTAACTCTTCAGCTTGTAGCCGACTTAGCTTCCACACAGCAAACAGAGGAAGCAAAACAATGAGAGCAATCCAACTACCGCATGTAACTATTTGCACAAAACTGCATCCTTTAGCTAATGTGAGATGTTACTAGCTGCCATATTCTCCGCCTTACCTCCATAAAAAAACACATTTTGTTGCTGCAGAGTGTAAAAGCAGATTGGTTAAAAACAGTGTAATCAGTCACATCAGCCTGTGTCCACTTAGTGTTATGAGATGGGGGGTCTGCACTAACAGAAAGCTGCTGACAGCTGTAGACCCGTGCAGTGTGTGTGACATGCAACATGCACACAATCAAGACAGATGATCCAAATTATGAGGAGGCTGTCTGTGGGTTCAGTGGAAGGAGTTATCTATATCTATCACATATTTATGTACATTTTTGTCAATGAATGAGCTGCAGCATCTAAAATGTTAACCTCATATATATTGTATAGTGCTTTTCCAGTGCATGGACAGTTACTTGTGAGCACTGCTGAAATGATAAATGAAAAGCTATAAACAAATCAATCAAATCAAAATGTTTGATCATAAGGTGAAGAACCACCAGTCCAGTGTTGGTATTAATTTGTCTTATGCTACTTTTATGTAACCATTAACATAATACACTATATCATAAAAGCCTTTATTAGCTTATATCAGGTATTTAACAAATTTAAAAAGTGGATAAACCGAGTTTAGGTTGGTTTACCCTTCACTACATCCCTTCTTGTGATATGAAAATATCTCCTTAGATGAACCGAGTTCAGTTGCAACATCTATACATCAACACAACACAACTCCTTGGTTGTTTATTGTGATCATTTTATGGTCTGAAGGCCAGCTCAGACCATAGAGTGATCTCTTCGAACCAGGACCCCTCCACACACACACACACACACTCACACGCACACACTCACAGCCTCTTTCTGTATGTGTCTGTGGATCTGTGGTAACAGACTGAGCCTCGGCCCCAGGCTTTACACAATATTGTCAATGGCTTGTTATCTGTTGGGCCGCTGTCTTGACCTGGATCGACCTGAAGACAAAGGTCGGCCTCAGTGAGTAATCGTGAGTTCGCTGCTCGGCCCTTACTGATTATCAGTAATGTTCTACGGCCATTGATGTACTGATTCCTCCGGCCGCAAACTAAATTATTTTCTCTTTGTCCATCAGTCATGGCTGTGGTGAGGTTCTACAGTAGCGAGGCTGTGAGGGGGCGGGCCTTACAGAGGGCCGCCCAGCTCTACCCCCAGCTGTCAATCACTAGTGAGCTGTGCTACAACGTGGAGCTGACAGGTGAGGACGAAACAGTCTGACAGTTACTAGTGAAGATGCTAATAATGAAACGTGGAGGATTTGGATGGATAAAACAATTGTCAAAAGTCCTGGAAAGATTAATTTACCATGTTCAGCCTTGAGACTTTCTAACAGTCTTCCACACACTCCTCTCCTTCCTTTTCCCACCTCTACTAATTCCTTATCCCCCTCCTCCTCTCCCGTACAGGCAGTGAAAGTCTTAGTGCCGAGGAGAGGGAGGTTCTGCTGTGGTTGTTTCGTCCTCCTCTGCAGGCAGAGCCGCTGTCTGAGAAACCCAACCTGACAGAGGGCAAGGGGGAGAGACTGGTGGAGATCGGACCCAGGTACCGGTTCAGTTAAAATCCCCGTCTGGCATCAGAGTCATACATCCTGTGGCTCCACGTCTGCCCCACACTGAAGACATTTTAAAACTGTCAACTGATGAACTGATTAATAAAGGCCCGCCACATATTAACTTCAGTTTTCAATATATTTTGAAACTAGAAATGGGTTGTTTATTGTTATATATCTGTAAACACTGGAACAAATTGAACATGAATTTTGGGTTAGAGTGGAATTGAAGTAATGCTTTTGTACAGAGTGGATCAGTACTGATCCCAATTGCTATTGGTAATTGATAAAAAAATGAGAATTTACAGATGTTTAAAATGCAGTGAAGAAAATGTCATATTTCCATTTAGCAAAATGTGTACAACCAACTTTACAAAATGCAGTTGTCCTGGCTCAGTGTGCAGGACAGTAGCAATAAGCATTAAACAATATGACAGCAGCAACATTCAACCATAAACTGAACGGATAAATAATAGATGGGGAAAAAACTCAGCAGATGTTCACTGTGTCTGCTGGAAGAAAATATGGAACTATTTAATGGTAATTTTAGTATAAAGTGCGATTTGCATTCTTATGAATTCCATTACAAAAAAATAATTAATAACCACAGGGTATCATTTCAGATACTTTACAACTGTGGGAAATGTATTTTTTATTTTTTTATTTAATGGGTGGCTTATGAGGAACAAAACAGCAGTAATGCAGTTATCAAAGTCTAATAACAGAATACGGGCTTCATCTTAGATATGATTCATGATTCGTTGGCTGTTTTGCCCTGCAGGTTGAACTTCTCCACTGCATGGTCCACTAACGCCGTGTCCATCTGCCAGAGCGCCGGCCTCAGCAATGTCACACGAGTCGAGCTGTCTCGCAGGCTTCTAATCAAGGTTTGAACGCGCGCACACACACACACACACACACACACACACACGCACACACACACAAATAATCAGCTTTTAGAGTGTTGATTCAGGATTGCTCTTGTCACTTTATGTCCCTGCATCCCATGTGCTCCGTCCTTCTCTCCCCCTCCAGCCCAAGAACGGACAGAGTGTGAACGAGCTCAGCGGAGATATACAGGAGCTGATTGAGTGTGTGTATGACAGTATGACAGAATGCATCTATCCGCATCCCATCACCTCGTTCACCGTGGAAACCAAGCCGCAGGAGGTCTTTGAGGTGGACATCCTGGGGAAGGGCCGAGCTGCCTTGGAGACGGCAAATGATGATCTGGGTAAGACGCTCTTTATACACGCTGAGATCTGATACAGCCTACTCTAAATTTCCAAATTTGTGGTATTTCTGTCTTACCACTCTACTGCTTCAGTCTTTCTCTATCTCTGCCTACACCTCTGCTACTCGCACTATGTTTCTTATCAGTCTGTGGACTGTTGCTGTCTCCTAACTCTTCCTCATTCTCTCTTTCTTTATGCCCCTTTTCAGTCCTGCTGCTATCTGTGAGTATTTTGTGTCCAGGGGGAGGGGGGGGGGGGGGAGGGGGGGCGGCTGTCACATGATGCATGACATTAGTACTAAGATGGTTAAGGTCACAGGACAGGGATGATGTTGCTGATTAGTGCGTGTGTGTGTGCGTGTTTGTCTGATGGGATTCAAAGGCAAAAGAAACCTCAAAATAAAGTGTATCTGTTTCATTGAATGTCATAGTCAAATAGTGAATAAATGAATCTGATATGTGATATGGTTTGGTTTTTGGCGTGTTGCGAAGTCAGTTTATCCGTTTCACTCAAGACCTTCAAATCCCATGATTCACTTTTCCTAGTGGGTTTTTTTTAAACAACAATCCCTACAGTTATCAAACCACATGCATCTAGAAAACATTTTTTGAAGTTGCTGACTATTGTAGGATTACGTTGGTTTATACCTACTGCAGGATCACATTGGTGTAAACTTGCAACCTAAACATGCTACGGAACTGTTATAATAAATTTACTCGGAGGACAAGCTCAAGCCTACATCTAGCACTTTTATATGAATTGTTCAGCCATTTGGGTGCAACTTTGCAATAGTGAACTCAGAAGTTAACCATGTTCTGAGGACCGTCTCAGTGCACCAACAGTTCAAGCAGACTTTTGAGAAAAGCTATGTATAGACAGGCAGACCTTGGTGATTCATGGACTGTTCTTCTCTGGTTTAAACTAATACTGCCCACTGCGACATAGCATGGTGTGCGTTTATATTTATGGTCTGCTTACTCAGTTCTGCACAACTTCATTAATATTCATGAGCTGCTCAAATAGATATTAATGATTTCAGCACTTGCTAGCCACTTAAATCCCCAATGGATTGATTTCACTTTAACTATTTTGCATGCCCAGTTGAAAGTGTTTAGTAGAAGGGACACAAAACAGCATCTATAAAACAATTTTTACAGCTTTTGACATCAATTTAAAGCAGTGCGTACTTGGTTGTTTCTAAGAACTGTAGTCAAGGACAACGGTTGTAGCCCCCTCAAGTAATCTTTTTATGTTTATCTGTTTGTTTTTAATACCAGTGTCTGTGCTAGTTGATTTCTGTTGAAATATTCGGATTAAAAACGTACGTAAACCAGGAATGCAAGTGTTAAGTTTTGGGGGGGTTCTGTTTCCTTGAAGCATGCAGAGTGTATGATATTTTTATACTGTATTGAAATGATCTCATTTTGTGTGTCTGTCTGTCTGTCTGTCTGTTTGTGCATGCATAGTGATTTTGCAGCTTGCCAGGATTTACATGATTACCAACTGCTGTGTGGGTTGCTGTTTGCACTGCTGTTTGAAAAAAAACTGTATATTAAAAAAAATGCTTTCACAGTTAAATAAGCACCCACTCCTGTACTAAGGTTAGATATCAATTCAAAACAGGATGAGCACAAGAATTGCTGCAGATTACTTGAGCTAATTAAGAGCAAAGTTGCTGTGCAAGCCAAATTTTTCAAAATCATGGTGCTGCTGAATTTGTGTAGTAAAATGTAATTGCTATTTAATTGCATAGTGTCTGTTTACCCTGAGTGGTGTTTTTTGTTTTTGTACCAAGATTTGATGAGTTTGTGCTTGCTGTGCTTAATGCAGGCCTGGCATTTGACCCCTGGGACCTGGACTTCTACACATCCATGTTCCAGAGAGTTAAAAGGAATCCCACCAGTGTGGAGTGTTTCGACTTGGCCCAGTCCAACAGGTGGGTTTGTGTGCAACAGGGAGATGAGCAGGATAGATTTGTATTGCATATGCTTCTTGGCTTTATTCTGCAGTTTACTTTACTTGCTTTACTACCTGGAAGTCTTTATTCTCTGATGCTGTCTTTGTCCCCCCGTTCCCCAGTGAGCACAGTCGCCACTGGTTCTTCCGGGGGCGAATGGTGATTGACGGACAGGAGCAGAAGGAGACTCTCTTCAGCCTCATCATGGACACCCAGCGGCACAGCAACCAAAACAACGTCATCAAGTTCTGTGACAACAGCAGGTAGGAGTGGAAACACAGATGCTGTTTGTGTCCATGTCTCTCTCTTTGCATTTCACACTGACTAACTCAAATGTGTGTGTGTGTCCAGTGGCATCAAAGGAATGGAGTTGGAGTGTGTTTTTCCTAAAGAGCCATCCCAAGCCAGCGCTTATGAGACGCGGCGCTCACTAAGACACGTCATCTTCACTGCGGAGACGCACAACTTCCCTACTGGTCAGCACACACGAAACCATCGTACTCGCACAACATATATACTGTAAGTGTACTTTGTTTTCCAAATAATTCCTCTCTTTCTCATCTGACCCAACCTTTAGGCGTAGCCCCATTCAGTGGCGCCACCACAGGGACAGGGGGTCGTATCCGGGATGTCCAGAGTGCCGGACAGGGAGGCCATGTCATCGCTGGCACTGCAGGCTACTGCTTTGGCAACCTGCACATACCAGGTCAGTTTAATGTACCTGAAAGACAGTATCCTTCACTTTCTGTGAGGTTTAATGGACTGAGTTTCATAGAAATTAGTTCTTGAGCCAACAATATATATTTTCTTGCTGTCTCCTCCTCCAGGTTACAGGCTTCCATGGGAGAGTGAGGGAGAGGGCTGGGAGTATCCCTCCAGCTTCGCCCCTCCGCTGCAAGTGGCCATCGAGGCCAGTGATGGAGCATCAGACTACGGCAACAAGTTTGGAGAGCCCGTCCTGTCAGGTAGGGAAACTAATATACGCACTGAAGCATGTCTAGATTCGGCCGACCAGGGAAATTCTGTACCTGAACCAGAGAAGAAGACAGAACAGAGCTGAACAACGTACAGAATAAAACTTCACTGACTCTCTCTCCTCTAGGTTTTGCCCGTTCCTGTGGCATGCGGCTGGCTAACGGGGAGAGGCGAGAGTGGATTAAACCAATCATGTTCAGCGGTGGGCTCGGCTCTATTGAAGACGCTCACGTAAAGAAGGAAGAGGCAGAGACGGGTAACGATTTAACTATGAGCGTGTCAAATGGGTTTAATCAATGCAAGAGCTATATTTATACATATCGATCGATGATTCACCATGTTCTTCTGCTCTTCTGCTGTGCTTGTCGATTAGGAATGGAAGTGGTGAAGATCGGAGGGCCGGTGTACAGGATCGGCGTGGGAGGAGGAGCAGCCTCTTCTGTACAAGTATGGCCGTTAACTCAGACTAGCAGTGTCCAGACCTCACATGGTGCTGATCAGTAACCTCAATGTTTTTGAATATGTTTTGGCCTGCAGGTCCAGGGGGACAACTCCAGTGCCAGGGATCTGGGTGCGGTGCAGAGGGGCGATGCCGAGATGGAGCAGAAGATGAATCGGGCTCTCAGGGCCTGCCTGGAAAGGAGCAGTGGAAACCCCATCTGTAGTATACATGATCAGGGAGCAGGAGGAAACGGTACACGGTGTTTTTAGTTTTTTTGTGATGTTTACAGGATGAGACAAAAGTTAAGATACTGAACCATGTTGTCTTGTTCAGGTAATGTGCTTAAGGAGCTGAGCGAGCCAGCAGGAGCTGTCATCTACTCGAGTAGATTCAAGGTAATCAACACATACACATACACATACACACACACATACACATGCACTTGGATAGTAATTCCTGCATGTGAACACATTTACTCTGTTTCATGCTGACAAGGAGAATTGTTTGTTTCCTCTTGATTCCTCCAGCAACATCTTGTAAGATCGTGTTTATTGATTCTGCTCTCTCCCATCTGTTTCACTCTTTGTTTTACTCTTATCTCTCCCTCTCCCTCTCCCTCTCCCTCTCCCTCTCCCTCTCCCCCCTCTGTAGAAAGGTGACCCCACATTGAGCGTGTTGGAGCTGTGGGGGGCCGAGTATCAGGAGAGCAACGCCCTGCTGCTCCGCCCGTCAGACCGCTCCTTCCTGGAGAGGGTGTGTCAGAGGGAGAAGTGTCCCGTCGACTTTGTTGGAAACATCACTGGAGACGGCAAGGCATGTCTCAACCAGATCCACTGTTCTAACCGATCTGCTGTATTGATCGGTGATTATTGGTTAGGTCATATGGCCGGACAACAAGTACTGTGCTTAAATAGATTCCAGATCAGCGCTCATATCCTTAAATACTTTATACCATGTGCTTATTTCAAACTCATCTCTCCCATAGATTGTGCTGGTGGATGATGAGGGAGGCAGCGGAGATCAGGCCAGCGAGGGGCGCTGTCCTGTGGACCTGCAGCTGGAGTGGGTCCTGGGGAAGATGCCCCAGAAGGAGTTTGTGATGGAACGCCGGGCCCCGTCCCTCCAACCTCTGACTCTTCCTGTTGGGCTGACAGTTAGAGATGCACTGGACAGAGTTTTACGATTGCCTGCTGTGGCATCCAAACGCTACCTGACCAACAAGGTCCATGTCTGATTGTTTTTGTGTGTGTGTATTTCTGTATTACACTGTATGTCTCTTTGGGGGTACAGCTATGATAATCAACACCCAAGAGTTGCCTTTTTGTGGAGGTTTTTGACTCTCCATGCCTTCTTTCTGTTCTTCCCTCAGGTGGACCGGTCTGTGACCGGTTTGGTTGCCCAGCAACAGTGTGTCGGTCCTCTTCACACCCCATTGGCCGATGTAGCTGTGGTTGCTCTGTCACCGTTCAGCCTAGAGGGGGCAGCGACTGCTATCGGAGAGCAGCCAATCAAAGGCCTGGTCTCCCCGGGGGCGGGGGCTCGCATGGCTGTCGGAGAAGCTCTGACCAATCTGGTTTTTGCCAAAGTCACGGCCCTGAGGGTAAGAGGATAATGAGGAGTGTGAGGAAATTCACAGCATCACTTTCAGCCAAAATGCAACCATGGAGCGTTTTGTTCCAAAATGAGATATCCACCATTTGAAAAAGTGAAACCTAGTCTTACAATCTCAAAACAAATGATGGCATTTTTTCAAAGGACATTAGGTACTTTTGTCCCTGGTTAGATAGTGAATGACAACTTTCAGGTAATGATTTTTTTCTCCAGAAATGTATATATAGCAATTTGGAAATGAATCCTTCATATATAATGTTGTTCATAGGGGTCTAAATTTGAGAAATGAATAGAGTCAGCCTGGTAGATGTCCTGGTTGTGTGTTTCAGGATGTGAAGTGTAGTGGGAACTGGATGTGGGCTGCCAAGCTGCCTGGCGAGGGAGCGTGTCTCTGGGAGGCGTGCAGGGCCATGTGTGAGGTCATGGGTCAGCTGGGAGTGGCCATTGATGGGGGCAAGGACTCTTTAAGTATGGCCGCTAGAGTCGGGAAAGAGACTGTCAAAGCCCCAGGTACTCTCACTTAATGTGTGTATCAGTGTCTGTATGAGTGTGTGTGTCCGTGTGTGTGTTTTATCTCCACTCGTCTTTCCCTCTGTGCTGCAGGTGCTCTGGTTATCTCGGTGTACGCTGTGTGTCCTGACATCACTGCCACTGTCACTCCTGATCTCGAGGATCCAGATGGCAAAGGTCCTTTTACACTCAGACACTCAGACACACACACACACACACACACACACACACTCATATCTGAGTACAGAAAATCAGTACAAAGTTTTTGCGTTATTCACTTTATTCATAGTTTTGCTTTTTAATTAGATTTATCGTAGCGGAAGCAGAACTTGGAGAACTTGAAATTCCCTCATTATGTTAGTCCTCTTTTCCTCCCCTCTCTCCCAGGTTCTGACTTGTGTTGACCTTCACACACATAATGTCTCTCTCCTTTGCCGTCTCACACACACTCACACAAGCTCGATATCAGACAGACCTGCCTCTGACCCTTTGTCTCCCCTCCCCAGGCGTGTTGCTGTGGGTCCCGCTGAGTCCGGGCCGGCATCGCTTAGGCGGCTCTGCCCTGGCTCAGTGCTACAGCCAGCTGGGAGAAACCTCCGCTGACCTGGACCAGCCAGAACTATTGACTGCCTGCTTCAATACCACTCAGACCCTCGTACACGGTCAGTTTGCTCTAGCACTCTCAAGCTCTACCTACCACTAATTTACAGGGGAACACTGGCTATTTTAAAACTTCAGATATTACACAGAAGGTCTGCCTCAGAAAGGTGTGGCATTGTTTTACTGTGTTGTAAGCGTTAAATGTTCACAGAAAAGAGATTCAGACTGTGACCGATTGTTTATTTAGATTGCTGCAGTTCTATACTCTATTCTATACTCCATTCATTCTCCCATTTAAAGGCTGTGGCTTTATACCGTGATGACGCGGCCACCTAGTGGTTTTGCTGTGGATTCTCGATGAATGTGCAAGCATGAGCAGGAGGCAGTATCTCTTCTGTTATGTGTTATTACCTTCTGAATAATATAAAAAAAAAATGTGTATTGTTCCTGTCATATTCTGATTACGTAAAGTAGTTGAAATCAGCGTGGAAGTAAATCAGTAAGTAGTGTAAAGCACTTATAATTGAAAATATAATTTTTGTTTTTTTTCCCCAGATCGTCTGCTGAGCGCAGGACATGACATCAGTGATGGGGGCCTCATTTCATGTGTGCTGGAGATGGCGTTTGCAGGAAACCGTGGGATTGATGTTGAGTTGTCGTCACAAGGAGTCGGAGGTTAGTTCAGTGCTGGAGTAACAGTTGGCTGTTTTCCTTTGCAGCCTGTATTTTAGAAATGGTTCTACATTTTATACACATAGACACACACAATACTTGTTTTGTTTTCTGTGTAGCCTTGGAGCTGTTGTTCAGTGAAGAGCTGGGTTTGGTTCTGGAGGTATCGCAGCCTGATGTGGAAACAGTGTGTCAGAGATACACCGATGCAGGCCTGCAGTGCCATCGCATCGGCAGAACCTGCGGCTTTGGACCAGAGGCGATGGTGAGATTTCCAAACATCTACCTCAACATGTGCCTCAAGCCTTTTCACTTAATCTGTGACGACCGCCATCTTCCATTTCCCTTCCTTGTCTTCCAGGTCAATGTCCGTGTGGATGGACAGGAAGTACTGAGCGAGCGGCTGCCTAACCTCAGAGCATTATGGGAAGACACCAGTTTCCAGCTGGAACGCCTCCAGACCAATGAGCTCTGTGTGAGACAGGAGGAGGAGGGGCTAGCCAGGAGGACGCAGCCCTACTTCAAACTGACCTTTGACCCCTCAGAGATGCCCAGCATGAGCCAGCTCGGTAAGACTGGACCACGTTGTTATTATAACTGATATAGTATAATTATTTGACTTTGTGTGTGCTTCGTCAGATGAATATGTGTTTTTGTTGCATTTCTTTAGCTGCAGGGAAGCCGCGTGTCGCTGTGGTCAGAGAAGAGGGCAGCAACGGAGACAGAGAGATGGGTGTGTCTCTGCATATGGCTGGCTTTGAGGTAAACAAACCGACATTCACTTGCATATATTTGTTGCTATGCCTATGCTATACTTCTTATGTGCAGCCCTCCTCCCTATATTTGTCTGTGTGTAGGTGTGGGATGTGACCATGCAGGACCTGTGTTCTGGCTCCCTGACCCTGGAGCCTTTTAAAGCAGTGGTGTTTGTAGGTGGATTCAGCTACGCAGATGTCCTGGGATCAGCCAAAGGCAAACAGACACACTCTCACACACACACACAAACACACACACAGACATTTTGAGACACAGATGTTTTTCCTATAACACTATTTGTCTTTCATCAAAGGTTGGGCTGCTACTGTAGCATACAACCCCCAGGCCAAGGCAGAGTTTGAGCGCTTTCGCCGGCGGGACGACACGCTGAGTCTGGGTGTGTGCAACGGCTGCCAGCTGCTGGCCCTGCTGGGCTGGGTGGGAGAGGGGGAGGATGGAGGAGGTAAGAGGAGGAGGAAACCATGGAAATGTTGCCTAAAATAGAACAACGCAATATTAAAGCATTCTGCCTAGAAACATTCGCAGCAGTTAACTGAGTTTTTGGGTGATTCTGATTTGTGCTATTTGTGCCATTTGTTTCCCCAGAGTCTGAAGTGGTGCTGACCCATAATAAGTCTGGCAGGTTTGAGTCTCGGTTCGTCAGCGTGGGGATCCAGGCTTCCCCGTCCATCTGGCTCAGAGGCATGGAGGGCTCAGCGCTGGGAGTGTGGGTTGCACATGGAGAAGGTGCAGTAATAACCACAGCTGTGTTCTACAGTAGATCATGTGGTAGCTCTTAGTCTGTCACAAATGTTATACATGCTCACAGCTCCAGTAGTCTCCTGGCAGCCATTTTGCTAGTAACCATTAAGTTCTGACAAATACCTGAGTGGCTGTTGAGAGAAGGGCAAGGAGGGAATGCAGAGTTGAATCATAAAGGCCACTCAGTGGAAATCACTTGAACTTACACATCTTTGACTCATTCTGCTGACTCGTTTGTACATGTCACAGGTCAGCGTGTTCAGTAATCGTCAGCTGTATTTGATATTGATTTCCCCCCGACTTCTCTCCTTCCCGCAGGTCTGATGCAGTTCCGCTCCTCCCAGGCAGAGGAGCAGATCATTTCTGGCGGCCTGGCCCCTCTCCGCTACCTGGACGACGGGGGTCAGCCCACAGAGGAGTACCCTCTGAACCCCAACGGCTCCCCCCGGGGCCTAGCGGGGCTCTGCTCCAGGGACGGGAGGCACCTGGCTGTGATGCCCCACCCGGAGCGCTGCACCCTGGGGTGGCAGTGGCCCTGGGCCCCGCGGGACCTCCGGCCCTCTCTCACACCTTCGCCCTGGCTACGCATGTTCAAGAACGCAGCGGCCTGGTGCAGCAACACCAAGTGATGCTCTGATTATGTGCTTCTGGTCAAAACTGTCATGTTGTCTTTGTTGGGTGTCTACTGACAAGTCGGTTTACATTGACAGTCTGGAAGTCACTGACATGTCTACTCTTCTAATACACTAGTTTTTTCATGCTGTGGTACTTTTACTTAGCCTTGTTGCATTATTACTGGTACTGACCTGCTGTTACTTGGAAGTCTTCCATGACTTTAAGAGGACTAAGGTTTCTTGTTGACTTCACTTACATTCCATGAGTTTCATTCTGGCAATCACTGTGTATTTTCCAGAATTGCCTTACCAGTCAGGTCTGAGTCAGTGCTGCCTGTAAAATTTCCATGTAAGGTTCTCTGTATGTCACTTGATAAATTGGAAAATTATTTGTATTTCAACTGCTGAGCCCTGCTGAAACTTTGGAAACTGAACTTAAAAATAAAATAAAACCTTTCTAAAAAAGGGAGATGCGTAATGTGTCTTAGGATAAGGAAAGCCACATATTAAAGACAATAAATATTATTTATCTTACATATATATATACACATTAATTCATAGCATATCAAGTATTTACAGGAAAGTCAATATTACAGTACTGACGCAGCATTTCTTGAGCTTCTCGATACTCTGGGCAGCAAAATTCATTTGGTGCAGAGGAATATAAATTACATCTTGACCAGTATTTGGTCGATATTTGTGGGTAAGATACCAAAAGAAAAAAGATACTAAAAAAAATGAATTATACAAATCCAGGATGAAATTACATCTTGTATAGGAAACATTTCCAGCAGGTTCAGTGGGCATTGAAGAAAGGATTCTTCTATTACTAACAAGAATACATGGATTAAGTGGCTGCTGACCTAGATAGACCAGCCACCTCAGGATTCATAATGATTTGTAACCATGGTTGTCATTTTACCAATACACTGAATGACACTGTATTGTACACACCACATCTCTTACATAAGCCTCTGTAAACACCTCACAAGTTTGGTCTGGAGTCTGGAGTCCACAATCTGGGAGGAATATCTCGACAGTTGCATGCTGTGTTGCTGTCAATATGCCTGCATCCACTAATCAGCCAGAAGGGAGGAATCCAATACAAGTCGATGTCAAACAACTTGTAGTGAAGCTCTCCAGCAGCATCTATTTACAGTGAGTTCCCCAGTACTCCATGTGTGGCTGTAGCGCGTGCTGAGTGTCCTCTCTCCGGCGCCATCTGCTGGTTGATGTTGATGACACAGATGAGGAGCAGGATGACCACCACCAGGTCATCCAGGACCCCCAGCAGCCCGCAGAGGGAAGGGTGCAGACTGTCCACAGGCTCCACAGGGTCCACAGGGTCCAGAGGAGGGGAGGAGAAGGAGACCATGGTCCCCACGCAGCACAGGGCCACCCTGAAGAAAAACAGCCACACCAGCCCCCCCATGGTGCCCAGGCCCCGGGCCAGTAGCTGCAGGAGGAGGGGCGCATCGCATAGGTAGTCTGTTACCTGGAAGATTCAGTATACAGGAGAAAGGGCAGATCAGGATGGACATCAACATGTCAAACTGTTATAGATACAACTTACTTTATTTATTTATTTAACAGGGACGTTGGAGAGTTGGTATCTGCCCCAGAATTAAACAGAAAGCAAAATTCCATCTGCAGTTTGTCAGGCGATACAAAGACAAGCATGTTTACAAGATACTGTTAGTAAAAAAAAACTATGTTAAAGATTACAATTTACAGTATATTACATCATTTCATCGTCATTTAATATATAGAATGCATATGGACACACACATTTATGCCAAACTCCACACTCTCAAACATATAGTATGTATTTACAAAATAGGAATATTAGGAAAATAAAATAATAATAATAATAATAATAGGAAAATTTAAATAGGAAAACTGAAGACTATTGAGAGTTCCATTTTGTAGAGCATGCACAGTGCACACAGACTGTCAATCAAGATTTATGATCAATTAGCTGTATGTCAGTTAATGAGTGTGGTTTCTATTATAAACCTCATATTCAAGGGCCATGAGAGAGCATCTGTGTATTTGAAGGCTAGGTTCAATCAAAAGCACACTCTCTAGCGAACAGCCCCACCTAGAGTTCAAACAAGGCATTTTGATGTAAGGTTATTTGAAGGATTTTCAGTCATTAACCATGAAAACTTAAATCAGTGAGCCCTATACGTGTATCAAAGGACATTTTCAGCTCCAAGGAAGGGCGGCTAGGTGTGTCAGCTTTGGGAGAGACCTCTGTTGTCTCTATTGTCTGGCACAATAAAGCCTCTGTGTTGCATAAGCTGTATTCCCGTTACCAAACCCATTATCAGAGGGGATGGTGGAGGAATTCCTGTCTATTATCATGGAAATCCTATCTGATGCCACATTCAAAGCTGTAAAAGGAAATTGCACCACCTGATACTTTTACACAACCAGACAGTGAGTTACATGAGCTCATATAGGTAAAAGCAGGGAAAATAAGGAAAATGAACTGTGGAAGAAAAGCTTGTTTGTGGGATGTGAGTGCTGTTGGGCTGCATTATGGTTTGTCTGAGGGTTCGATGTGATACTGACCCTTCGTGGGGCTCCAGAATAACGTTTGTTGTAGTCTGTGATTTCCCCGAGAACCTCCTCCGACTGTCTGTCCGATCGACTCTCGCTGAACAGACGGCACAGCACACTGACCTGAAAGGTCACAAGCTTTTTTTACTCCACGTGTGTGCTTGTTTTTAAATGACTCTCACTGTGTTTACATTTGATGTAGTGTAGTGAAGTCCGTCATGCATACCTTCTGTCTACAGAGAGGGCAGCTGATGGCATCCAGCCAGGAGCCATGTCTCCAGTAGGCAATCAGACAGGGAGCTGCAGAATGAAACGCAGCAATGAACCTTTCTATCAAGCATTCAGCAGTTTACACCGTGATGTATTTAAAATGCTGCTAGGAAGTTGTTGAATATTAGAAAGATTTCCTATGAAACTCTGATGGGTTAGGGAGGCAAAGAAAGTGGGGCAGGTGCAGTGGTAAGTGTGTTAGGTGACTATGCCAAGGTAAAGCTGAAAGGTAAGTGAGTGCTGGAATACAAACAACATCATAATCAGTGACTGATAATATCTGGGTCAAACAATATTACTCTTCCGCCATAAACATATGGGTGGCAGTGACATAGCTCTCTAATGTTTGGGTGCAACTGAAATGCGTCTCCAAAACTGCCTCATTTCTCAAAAGAAACTTTGGGAATGCAATGAGATGATGATGTTAAAACAAGAGCAAACGTTCTTGTCTGTGCATCTGAACATACATGTTTGAAGTGCACCTGTGCATATCTGCTAATAGAGTGTGTTCATCGTGGGTAATTGGCTCGACAACATCTTACATTACAGTCAGCCTATGAGAAGTATACACTGTGTAAGCTGTCAGGTGAGAGCCAGAGTAGAGAAACCATGGCGACAGTTAATAATTGAAAGCCTAACAGACAGTGCTCAAGGCTCGAGTCACATGTCACCAGCACACTGATGCTTCACTGATCAGTGAATGAATGAAATAAATGAATGAGCAAATGATGTAACAGGTGAGTAGGTGTGAAGAATGAAGAATGAATGAAAACAAGCTCACACATAAAGGCGTGAACAAAGAGATGCGAGAATGAATGAACGAACCCGGCCTGTTCTGATGCTTTTTACACAACCAGTGGTCAGTGTGTGTGTGTGTGTGTGTGTGTGTGTTCTCTCTTACCACAGAACAGATGGCCACAGTTTGTCTGGACGGGGAAGTTGGCGGTCTGCAGGCACACCGGACAGTGCCAGTCTCTGTGGCCCGTGGACGGACAGAACTGTGAGGATTCCTGAAGAGATGAGAAGAGGGTGAAGAGAAAGAAAGAAAAAAAAACAGGAGATAAATATGAAAAGCAGACGGAGACAGAAGGAGGAAGAAGACAGAAGCAGGGGATAGTGGGATGAGTTGTGAGATGTCTTGTGGTCAAATAATCTATTCCTCAAAGTCTGTAAATTACTCTGCTATTTCAGAGAAGGTGAGAAATGCATCTTAAATTTAAAGTTCCTGATAATCCCTCATACACTAGATATACTGTATATATTATATTAGACCATGAAGTAGGCCAAGGTCCATGATCATAGATGTAAATAGATCTGCGCAGTGAAATCATTATCTTTTATTTGTCACATTGACCTTAATCAAAGTAATAATCATCACCGCACACCGGTTCCAATAACAATAACAATAACAAACTCCATGCCTTTCTGAAGCGTCCAAAAACTGAATAGGTAGTTGCCTTGAATATTAGTAGACTACTGTTCATAACCTATATTCTTGTCATGTCGTAGCTGTTGGGTGAAAACCTTGTATCTCCTAAATGTCAAATTTTCAGGAGCTAAGAAGAACGGCCTTGTTTTCATACTGACCACCGTGCATTTTTGAGTTTATCCAGTGGGGTTTTGAAAGGGTTTCATGAGCCCAAGGGGTTGTAAAATTCTCTCAATTCATAAAGGAAATGTAATCTTTCAGTTGAAGTTAAAACATGAAATCCACCAAAACTGGATTTACTGAGGGGTCCCGTGGTTTAACCCCACTGATATAAAGTAATAGATGATGATAGTTAAGGACTGCAGAACCTGCTTAACATTAGATCTGAGCTCTAACCCTAAGCAGCCTCCAGTAGTCAGCTGGGTGACTGTGTGTGAGTGACTTCCTCACCTTGTGGCAGCTCAGGTGCGTCGGCGCTGACTGTTCTGGTGTGCAGACCGAGGGTCTTGGTGACCCCGGGTGACCCTGACCCACCGGACCTTCAGGGAGACGGTCCTGTCTGCAGCGTGACATGACACAGGTTACAACTGATGGAGCCCCCACAGCACGATAAACACAGCTTCAATAACACTTATCTGGTAGTTAGGAGATAGTGACACAAAACTAATAACCTGTGAGATAGGATGGATGGGAGTTAGACTTTTTCTGTCCTGCTGTATTTGTGGATTACAGATGTTGGTGTTTTGAGTACAGTAGTTTGACAGATTGACAGGACGACAGCTGACTGACATACTGCATCCACCAGAAATATTCAATTTAGCAAAGTGATTTCAAAGTTTCATTTAATTAATTCATTTGGACTGATGAGAGTGATCTTATGGATGGAAAGTAAGATATATAATTAAAATAATATTTCTCATCAGGCAGCAATATTACAGTAAATTGCAGAGCAGGTATCTAATAAGACATTAATATCACAATTTGGCTTTTATCATCAAATTACATATAGAGATTACAGTAATCATATTATGAAAATTGGAAATTCATTGCAGTTACTGAAACAGATAAACAGATTATAAATACTTGAGAAAATTGGTTATGACTATATATATATATATATATATATATATATATATATATATGAAAATATATGACATATATTATACACATATTGAAATAATGATTTATAATGGTTTGCACTGGAATAAATGACCTGTTAAATTTAATATTCTGTGGATGTCTGAGGCTAATTAAATTAGCAAAGCTAATTAAACATGGTCAGATCACATTACTGAGTTTGAATAATGTGATGGATTAGTTGACATTTTTAGGCAATAATTAAGTTTGTAACAGATAATCCAATCGTGGGAGTCATGCCTTCTTGCTCAGCTTTGATATTTTTCTCATAACATAGTTTTGCCATCGCAACACACACATAATGATACATTTTCACTATGTTCTCTCTCCAAAATATCCCCTAACTCAAATTCCTTCTAAACCCCACACCTAAATTACTTTTAGACAGTCCACCTTGTCCACATCCCCCCTACTGCTTTAAAGAAACAGCCTTTATGTTGCCAGACTCAGGACAGTTAGACTCACCTGGGCTGAGAGCGGCGGTCGGGTTGCATAGTTGGGCTAGAAACGGGAGCTGACAGGTAGACACTGAATGTGCGTCTCCTAGAAGGAAGTGAAGTGCTGCCTGACAGCATCACTGTACAAAATAAATTGGACTGGCCAGTTAATGATCAACTAGACCTCCCAGTATCAGCCTGTCTCTGAGTCTTCCTGCCTGAAGGGAGCAGCAATGCAGTGAGATCAATATGCTTTGTACACAGAAGCAGCATTCCAAATGAACGTGTAACATTCAACACAACATGACATACACAGTGATAAAGTTTGTGTATAAATGTATCCATACTTTTACATCTCAAAAGCAGCATATTTCCCCCCGTCTTTGGTCTGGTCTGAGGAAACTATTTTGGTCACATGACTGTCCACTCAAGATCAAAGCCGGGGAGAAGACCCCGCCCACGCTGCTTCTAAGTAGGTTAGAGCTGACCTTGCCAATCATTCACCCAGAGTTTACTCTGCTGACTGCCCTGCCCCACATACTCCACCTTCACCATAAAATATTGGTTGTGAAATGCATGTGGATGACACTGACTTAAACTCTGTAGCACACTATGGGGCTGTTGTGGGATGCCTCGGTTGTAGATTATCGACCCAGCAACAACAAGAGGCCTCTCACAGAGCCGTTATTTCAGACAGCAGCTCGCTTGTGATATTGGGGAAGACTCCTGTAATGAACTTTTGTCCAATTTCTCAACGATTATTCCCAAACTCGTCCATTCTTTCCCCGTGAAAGGAGAGTGTAAGTGCCAAATCACTCAGAATACAGCGACAAAGTAGTTAATGAATGAGCTTTTCTGATGCAAACATCAAAGGTCGTTGATTTAAAAACCCGTCTGGTTGTGCAGCTATGAGTCAGGATGAATTGTCTGGCAGCGGGTGAAGATGTGGTGATCCTCACGTAGCTGCGTTTAGTGTCGGCCTGCTCCTCGCCAGCCAGAACAACATGACAGTCGCTGCAGAAATATCCTGCCAAATATTTGCACAGCCCCTTCACCTCACAGATACAAGGCAAACTACAGAAAGGGAGTCAGGGTGATTATAGGGGCATCTAAAAATAGCAGCCGTCGTTCAGTGAGGGTCGGGAGCCTCGGAGTGGCAGAGATCAGGAGAGAAAACAGAGGTTTGATGGCCTACTGACAGTAAGAGAGGTCATTCCTACAAACCATATGGGCAAGGTCCACTCTCAGGTCATGAACCCGCCCATTCATACATTTACACACATGAACCAAGTATGCTTATTGATTACTTTGTTGTATGCCCCACATTCCTACAAAGGCATTGTGGCTGAGCAGCAAGTCCAGGTTAGATATACAATAAGATTAGGCCGCATATTCACATTATCTCAACTTTGTCTGTTATAGAGCTCTATTAATGCTTCTGTAGGGTTTGGTGGCTAATTTCTATATTGTGGCTCAAGAGTGAAGCAGTGGGTGATTGATTCCTGCTCATGGGGTCGCACATGTGAGATTCCTTATCTTATCAGGGTGCACAAGTAATTTAAAAGAGTATTTGGACTCTGAATTACAATTACACACACCTTCACGTGAGTTATATTAATGGATAACGAAAGGAAGTTTACTGGCATGGGAGGAGAAAATTACCTTTAGAGAGTGGTTGGGATACTGTTAAAACAGGAAAAACATATGTATTTATTATCAATATAAGATTGGGTTAAAAGGGATGAATAATATTGCACTTCAATATATTCCATAGAAATACCTGTAAAACTGGCAATAACAATGAAGTTCAAACTGATTAGATTAATTCTGTAATTTGGCTGTAATTTGGGGTTATGAAGCCTTATATTGTATGTGGTCAAACATGTGAAATAGTTGTCCCACAAAGTTACTGCAGGTGGGGAGACAACAGTGGAGAGAAAGAAACTTACTAATCACAACAGTCTTCCTTACCCATTCTCTCATTGACCTACCTTCTACAAAATTAAATTATATTGAAATTCTATCCTACTATTCATCATTTTGCTGGGGACCCTGGAACCTCCTCAGGGACCCTCTGGTAGCCCTCGGACCCCACTTTGGAAACCACTGCTCAGCAGATGGGGCATTGTTACCTACCAGGAAACAGTTTCCTTTTTCGTCTCCTTGGCATACTGTCAATCAAATACGATCAAATAAATGTCATATTTAACTGTTGATATGGCAAAAAAATATCTGTTTCCTATTATTAAATTAACGTCCACCCTAATATTTATCCGTCAAATATGAGCGGAAGCCAAGGTTTAATTGTACAGGTCGGAATTTTTTTGATTTTCAACGGACTTGTGAAAAGATCATGGGGGCGTGTACAAATCCCACATCGCGCTCTCTGATTGGCTCCTCAGAAGCTTAAGCGCCATCAATCTGCACAGATCTCCAAAGTGATTGGTCTCGCTGATTCATTGGCGTTTCTATCTCTTTATCCCGTTGCTACAGCTACAGCGCTACACTGCCCCCAACCCGAGTCAGCCAGCCGCAAACGTCAAACACCGAAGAAGCCGTCATTCGCGTAGATCTTACGTTGTTTTTACTGCGGAATGAGCGTCGTGCGTCCCTACGCTGCGTATCCGTCGTTAGAGATCTACCTCTCTTGCAGGTGAGGTCAAATGCAGAGGGAAGGAGCGGAAGAGCGCTGTTGACAGGTGGAGGAAACATTTGAGGATCCATAAGGGGAAGAAATGGGCGAGAACAAAACGGCTTTGGCTGACAGCCTTACAATATGGGTGAGTTTTGGTGTGTGTGTGTGTGTGTGTGTGTGTGTGTGTGTTGAGTCGGCCGATGTATGGTAGCCATGTACCTGTTTGTAGGTATGTCAGCGAAAACACTCTTCCACAAGCAGAGAGCACCGATGAGGAAATATGAGAACTGTTGAGTATCGTAAATCAGTAGCAAACCATTTCCCTGTCGTTGTATCTCCTGTTGTAGTTATATTTGATTAATTCATCCCGGGCTGAGTCGCTTACACTATTAATCCACCAGTAAGAGCAAAAAAAAACAAAACACACAACACCTCCTATAGCTCATTTTAAGTGAGGACTGGGTCGTACATTACACATACAAAGTTGCCAGTTAGGAGACACAAAGACAATAATATCCCCCAATTTAGTTGATCCTCGTCGGATTTAGAGAGCTAATCCAATTAACCGGGAGATATTTGTGGAATGTCGCTCTTTCGATCTTTGTTTATGCAATCACATATTACCCTTGAGTAATGATTTCTATGCAGGCTTCAGTCTGCGCCTGTTTGTGCACAGTCCTTCATTTATACTGCAGCTCATATTGCACCTCTGCCTGTTCACTGAATGATTTCACTATGCATCTTGGCTTGGAACCCAATTAAGTTATTTCTTAATTAGACCCAATGCCAAGTTTACAGTGTAGCCTACTGTATACATCTTAGATGATTTTGCAACTAAACCATTTATTTTCACGACTCTACGAAAGCCACATTAGTATTTTTCTTTTACTTTTTTCACCTACTATACCCTGTCACTAAGAGAGTAAGCTTAAATGGGTGAAGGGGAAAGAACATGCAAAGGGTTTCATTCCAAAACACTGGTATACATCCTTCTTGGAAAAAAAAAAAGCTTCCTAAATTCAGGAGTCAATCAAGTCAATATTTCAAAATCACAGATGATTCTACCCTGAAGAACAACTGTTTTGTAAGTAAATGTTTCAAGATGACTCCTTACTCATAGCTACCCACAACAGACTTAACTTTAATACCAGCCATGATTTTGTCAGAGGATGTGTCACTGTTTTCAAATGTTGTATATATCTCATTTTGGAATGAAACTCTTCATACGGAGCCTGCTGTTGGTGGGACCGAACCTCAGACCGGGCAGAGCAAGTCGGCACCCTGAAATAGAATTGGTAATCACAGCGCTGCGGGATGTGCACACACCACAGCCAGACAGCTCTTGATTTATTATTTGGTAGAAGCCAGCCACGTTTGAGGAAAAAGATGTTGGCCTGGGAGTATTCTCCTACCACCGTGACAGCTGGTTGAATTATTTAGAGCTTCACTTTAGCAGAGAAGCCTTTGTGTTTGTCTGTGGTTTTATACCACTATGATCTGCACATCCATCCATCCCTGCGTCCATCCAATCATCCATCCATCCATCCATCCATCCATCCATCCACCAGTCCAGCTCTGTCCTCCATTCTCTCCTCTTTACTTCTCCTTCCCTCCTGAGTGTGTGTACTATCTAGGCACATCTGCAGTGTTGTGGAGAAACCCCTCAGTGGAAACTCAGTTTATGAGGTGTGCTGCTGTATGCCGCCATCTATCTGAGACTGTGATATTCCCTCCCTGCGCTCTCCTTTTGCACCCAAATCTCACCCGTGTGCTCTCTGTCTGCCCCTCAGCTGCAGACCTTCAACACCCCCGCATCCTGCAGGACGGTGGAGGAGCTGACCACTGGAGTGGCAATGTCACAGGCATTGCATCAGATGTGAGAGAGCACGCACGCACACACACACACGTACACACACACGCACATATTGCCTGTCCTGCCGCATTAATCACGATATGTGTGTACTCTGCAGGTACATTGTTCATTTACAGTCAGTCTTGCTTGGCTTCAGTATTTCACATCCCACACCGCAGCAGCCTGACACTTTAGTCCAGTCAGGGACACACAGGGGAAACTGATGGGACAGTTTGATGAGGTGTGACTTTTCTCAAGCACAAACTGACCCCTAGTATGTACAATATACTTCTTTGCACAAAATTAGGGAGGTAAAATAGCATATTATGTATTTAACTCAGCTATCATAAAATACATACTTTTGTATTTGTACCAATCCACTTTTCAAGCGCCTTAAAGGAAAAATCCACCCTAAAACACTTAAACACTGTTAAAACAGCCACTGGCAATGTACCTTGCATTTCTGGGACCATTTTGTTGTTTGGTGGTGTATTTTTCTTATCCCCGTGGATAACTGGCCAAATGTTGATGATGTGACATCACTTCCAAATATTTTCAGTGCAGTTACAATGGAGTTTGATGTCAGGATTTTTTTCAACTATCTAAAACATTAACGGTAAACGTCAGGTTTTGGTGTCAGCCCGACGTTCAACAAGAGGCAGAGATACAAATTTCTCCACCAACAGTAGCCTCAATAGACCAGAATGCAGTGCAGCTACATGAGATGTTGTGTTTTGCGTGGGGCATGACTCCCACTCTCTTGCTCTTACTATATTATTGCTATCTACTATTGGTCTCTCCCCCTATATGTATAACCCACAGCTGAAAGCAACAAGTTCAAGCCCCTTCTCTGGGGGCTCTTGAAAGGCATTCTGGGAAATCACTAACTGAAGTAGAAGTAGAAGTAGACAAGGCAGGTTGAGGGAAAGTGGATACAACAAAAATGTAAATTACAACACTTCATCACAAAATAACTCCTGGAATACTGAACATCATAGATTGATGATGTGTAACAGTGTGGATTTTTCCTTTAATGGCATGTTATTAATAAAGAATTTAGTCAGCGAGTTGATTTACTGTTGTTGACTCTCTCTCTCTCTCTCTCTCTCTCTCTCTCTCTCTCTCTCTCTCTCTCTCTCTCTCTCTCTCTCTCTCTCTCTCTCTCTCTCTCTCTCTCTCTCTCTCTCTCTCTGGTGCAGAGACCCAGCATGGTTCAGTGACGGATGGCTCAGTCGTATCAAACCAGATGTGGGGGACAACTGGAGACTGAAGGTACGGAGCGGTGCTGTGTCGCCCCCTCCACCATCTGTCCTCTCTTCCCACCCATACCTTGCTGACTCCCATGTTTGCTAAATCCCCCGTATGCTTCATCCCTGTCCAAGTGTCCTTGAGAATGACACTTCCCTCCTACCTGCTCCAGAGGCAGCTGACCCTGCGCTCTGACTCCTCTGGTGAAATGTGTACATGTATGTGTGTCCAAGTCTGTCATGTATCATGTATATGTGATACTTGAAGTTCCTACTTGCAGTGTGTATGCCATTTCATCTCTTCTTCTTTCTTTCCCTGACTGGTTGGCTGTTGCCTCTGCTGTTTCTGCTGCTCCCCTACTACATGTTTCTTGTGTATCTGAGAAGTCTTTATTTTGTCATTGCATGAACTTAAATAGTCTTGGAAGGGAAACCTCTTTGTAATTCTGTGCTCTTAGTCCTTATTCTCACTTTAAACTAGGTGTATAACATTCCTTAAACCTGTGTGTGACCTCCTCAGATGAACAACCTGAAGAAGATCCTTCAGATGATGGTGGATTATTATAATGAGGTAGGTAGTGGGTTTGTACATAACGCCCTCTGTGTGTTTGCATTCTTATTAGACGGTTGGGAGCACCACCTCTACAAGAGCCGGTCTCTGTGTGTTCATTCAGTTGCGTGTTAGTGTGTAATGCTTTTTGCAATGCACAGTGCTTAGGGGAATTGCAGTATGCACTGTTTTAGCGGCACAGAGCCCCAAGAGCCCTGTTTAAGGGAAATCCAGTGTGTGCTCGTACACCAGGCAGTACAGTAGAAGTCAATCAAGCAGCAACCAGCTCGAGGTTGCTGCGCGATGCATTCACATACCAGGAAGCAGCTTGCTGATTTTCGAACTGTAGTGGCTGAGTCAGCGCATTAAGCGAATTAAAGCGAATTAAATATTTTGTTCAGCGATCCTGTTAGTTAAAACAACACTGTGCTACCACAGCACTTTGGTGTGAACAGGTGGAGGTTTTAAAGTCGACATGGTTTCACTTACTCCAATCACGCATACCCTCACCCCACCCCTCCGCCTGAGCACCTACAAAGCACTAGCGCACTTGTTACTGAGTGTGTTTGTTTTCTCTCTGGCCCATCAGGTCCTCTCCCAGCAGATCTCAGACTTCCCCCTGCCTGATCTGGCCCTGGTGGCAGAGCACTCAGACCCCGTGCAGCTGGGCAGGCTGCTGCAGCTCATACTGGGCTGTGCTGTCAAATGTGAACGCAAACAAGGTACATGGCTGTTGACATACACACACGCACACACCCACATCCACACACTTAAATCCATATGTGTGCACTAATATTACTAATTAAACACACAACCTAATTAAACACAAACAGATATTCAAACATCTATACATGCATTGCACAGTGTATAGCTAAGAAAGGGAAGTTTGGCAAACCCAGTTTCTGAGTTTCTGAGTCCAACAATGTATTATTATTGTCCTGCCAAGCCGCTGACAAAGGCAGAGCCAGGCGGGCACCCGGCTGGGAACTCAATGAGGGCAGTGTTACATATTTAGTCATTTGGAAGTGGGACACAGACACGCTGAAAAATACTGAAAATATCATTAGTAGGGACTCTTTCCTCTCATATATATTCAGTTGGTGTGTGTGTATGTGTTTAACATGTGTGTATGATGAACCTGTCTCACTTCCTTGCCAGAATACATTCAGATCATCATGACCTTGGAGGAGTCGGTGCAGCATGTTGTCATGACAGCCATCCAGGAGGTCAGTCAGCTTTGGATCAAGTTTCTCTCTCACTCATAGTGGAGATATTAAAAAAAAAACTTTTATTTATCCAGGGAAGGTTTGCTGTTGTGCTTTTTTGAGTAAAGCCGTGCAGTCTTTGAATTCTGGCCACAGAGCAGCTTCACTGCAGCTGTGTGGAGGTGAAGTGCCTGTCTCAAAGGCACTTCAGTAGTAGTAGCTGTTGTTAAGGGAGGGGAAAGCGTAACCTTGTATCAGTGTATAATAGCTTGAGGACTTTGCAGCTCTTTTATGTGTCTGTGTAATCAAATCCAGTGACATTTTTTCTCTTCAGCTCATGAGTAAAGAGACCATGGCCCAGTTTGGAGCCGAGCCGTCAGGGGACTTGGAGCATCAGGTCAGTGTTAATAATATAGAAATCCATCTGAATGGGAGAGCTTTACAGGTTCAGCTCAGTATTAGGGGTATATTGCCCCACCTAATTATTTCTGCCAACTTCTGTTTCAAAAGACTAATGCAAAAATATTATCCTGGTGAGGGGGGAAAAAAACACAAATTCTACGTTTGTAAGCTGTCATGTTATTGTGTCAGTAATATTGGTACCACCTGACTAAAATCCACTAACCAGGTAAATTCTGAGGTACGTTCCTAATGGCCACTAGTCACCTAAGTAGGTGACTTTGTAATGTATGAAAACAATCAACACCATATTCGTTGTGGGGTCCAGGGGTCGACTTTAACCACTGCAACTGCACAGCCATATGCATGGGACTCATGTGAATGCTGTATTTCTGTTTGCGTGTGTATGTTAGTTAATGCTGCTCTTCCTTCATGTGTCCAGCTGAAAAAGACACTGGAGGACCTTGCTGAGCTTTTAGCAGAGAAGGAGGAGTTGGCCCAACGGTGTCAAGAGCTGGATGTACAGGTGAATACACAGTTCATACATACACACACCCTCTCTGCAAACAGAGATGATCACCTCTGCTCCACGTTTTTATTTGCTGCTTGAGGAAAAGAATATATATTGAACTCCCCTGTCTAACCCTGTGTAGCCTAAACGGTCTTGAGTGAGATTAGAGATTCAGCCCTCCATATCTGTTAGACACACACATAAAAACACTCATGCATGCCTCTGGTACAGTATAAACCAGAGTTGTGTAATACGCTGTAATGCTTGAGTCCATTGTCTGGAGCTGCTGTGGCAGAAGGACAGTGGGCTGACAGACTGGGCGAAACTCTGAGCCCGGCGCTTTGCTCGCTCCCACGCCGCTGGGATGACCAGCCCCAGTCTGCTGCTGCTGGGCTGCCTCAGCTCTGTTCAGACAAACTAAACACACAGGCACTGATGTTCTGTTCAACTGGACTCTCGACAGATTGAGTTGTTCTGTCCCCAGTCTCGCTCATCTGTGGTCGCAGTGAGGTAAGTCCAACATGGCTGACCGTTCGGCCAAACTAAACCCGTCTAAACCAGCTGCCCGCTCGCTTCCTAACCCGGCTAACGGATGGCTCAGTCAGGATTCTGCTCTACATTAGCTATGCTGTCTGTATTTAATATTCTGCTTAGTCGTTATTTGTATTGCTTCAGTTCACACAGGCACCTGTGTCGGCATGATAAAACCGTTTTGTGGTCATGTTTTGGTCAAAGCAGTATGATGTGGCCTCACAAATTTTGAAATACACCTTGATTTATGGAAATAATGATTATGCTCCATGGGAGAGGAGGATGGAGAGGAAAGGCATTTATATGGTGTAAGTGTAGTTTCTAATGTTGTTTTTTAAGGCGCTGTTCCGAGAGCTTGTTTACTCGACTGCTTTTGCCGAGTTGCTATACACACACTATACAAGACTATTTCTCAAAACAATGGCAAGTTCATCTCTGACAAACACTCCAGTGGCCAGTATTAAAAAAATTACAAATCAGGGAAATGATGGGCGAGAGGTAGAACTAACCAACCATGTATTAACATTTGTTTGCTTAAACAGCAAATCAACACTTAGTCACACAGGGCAGAAAATCGGTGTTGCACTGCTCTCTATGGGTGAAACCTTCCAGCATGTTGCACTTCTGGCCACACCTCAATCAGTGTGTAGTGTTTTGCCTTTGACAGCTGATGCAAAACACCTGCTTGACATCACTGATTGAGGTGTGGCCAGAAGTGCAACATGCTGGCAAGTTTCACCCATAGAGAGCAGTGCAACACTGATTTTCTGCCCTGTGTGATTTAGTGTTGTTTGCTCCCTGTAAGGTGCAGTTTTTCTGCATTCTGCTTCCAACATGGATTAACTGCATTGTTTGTTTTAACTGCTGGGGAGAAGAAGAGAGTTATTTTTAATGAATGGGGTCTGTTTTTGAGATGTGCTGCTTTGCATGAAATAATTGGCCAAGGAAGGGATTTTAAATTCACAAACCGTTCTTGCTGACTTGATGCAAAGATTGTTGTTTGTGTAGGCATTAATTCACCATAACTTTAAATATATGTATCACTGAAGAAAGTCTGTCTAATACCTTTCTGTACCTGGCCAGGTGACGGTCCTTCAAGAGGAACGGAACAGCCTATTGGCTGAGAATGACGTCCTAACAGACCGTGCCAATCAGCTGGACTCGTTTGACGACCCGAGCACGCCTTCAGGAAGGAAACACAGCCAGTTACAGCAGCAGCTAGAGGCACTGCAGGAGGAGAACTTCAGGTGTGTGTGTGTATGTATTTAAATGTGTTTGAACAGCCAATCATTCTGCCTGCAGGAGAATCATGTGCATGTGCATCTTTTAGGTTGGAGGCTGCGAAGGATGACTACCGTATCCACTGTGAAGAGTTGGAGAAGCAGCTGATTGAGGTTCAGCACCGCAACGACGAGCTCACCGGCCTGGCAGAAGAATCTCGAGCACTCAAAGACGAACTGGACATTTTGAGGTGTGTGTGTTTGCATTTGTATGTGTCCATCATTTCCTTTTCTCTTTTATTCACACTGTATATGTATGTTTTGAGCGGTCTGGAACATGTGACTTGCTGCTGAATGCTGTATTTTTGTTTGTACACGCGCATAGGAGCTGCTCAGATCGTGCGGTGAAGCTGGAGGCCTCGGTGGAAACGTACAAGCGTAAGCTGGAGGACCTGGGCGACCTGAGGAGGCAGGTGAAGCTGCTGGAAGAGAAGAACATGACCTACATGCACAACACTGTCAGCCTGGAGGAGGAGCTGCGCAAGGCCAACGCTGCCCGTGCGCAGCTGGAGACATACAAGAGACAGGTAAATTACATGCAAACACAGGGATGGAAATGAAGCACACCCACTCAGGTGATTTTGGGAATAGGCGAGTCCAGAAATAGAACTCGCCAGGTTTGCAAGTGAGATTGTCAGACCATCAACCACATAGAAGTTCCATAAATCAACATTTATTTATGGTGTTTATAGAAATGTCACAGTCATCTGCATGCTATCTGAGGAGTTCCACCTTAAAAATCAAGATAATGCCACTATTTCTGTTAGCCAGTTGAATGTTCTGTAGCTTTAGGGGGAATACCAACTTGGCTCAGCTGAGGTAAATTAAAGTGAACAAAATTTCTGCAAGTAAATGCCCTTCATTCACTAACAGAACTGCAAAACAAATGCATCCATTTTGGTCCAATATTTATGTTCCACCCCTACACACACACGCATACAGAAACACAATGTCACATATTTTGTATGCCAAGAAAAGACCCAAATCGCATATTAAATGCCACATACTAGCAGAGAGTGGGTTTAGTTTGAGCTCTGTTTTTTTTGTTAGTTTGTGTATGTGTTCATGCATGCTTGCTGTCAGGTCCAGGAGCTGCACAGGAAGTTGTCTGAGGAGACGAGGCGGGCGGACAACCTGGCCTTTGAGATGAAGAAGTTTGAGGAGAAGCACGAAGCCATGATGAAGGAGAGAGAGGTACAACAGCTTTTGAAATGTGACAAGAAGAAAAGACAGAAGGATTTTATCCCTGGCTGAGGAATCGCCCTTTTCTAACCTTAGCACTTACATCTCTCTTCGTCTCTGATTCCACCACTAGAGGATCGTCATTGAGAGAGACTCTCTGAAGGAGACCAATGAGGAGCTGCGATGCACACAGGCTCAGCAGAGCCAGCTCTTCCAAGCAGGTATCTCACTGGATAGTCAGATCTGACACTGTAATGATACTGCTTAGAGGCTCGTTCGAAGCTGTCACTTTGCTATTCTAAAGTGCATGTACTCTTCTCTCCTAGGGATGATTCCTGCTGGCAGCCCCAGCCACGAGAACCTGGCAGCTGAGATACTACCCATTGAATACAGGTAATGGAAACTGCATCTGACAACATACGTTTGTTTTCTGTATCTACAACAAAGTTTCTGTGAGTACTGACCTTATACAATTCTGATTGTTCACAGAGAAAAGTTCATCAGGCTACAGCATGAGAATAAGATGCTGCGAGTGCAGCAGGAGGACTGTGAGAGAGAGAAGATCGCTGATCTACAGGTCCAGCTTGAGGAGGCACACAGGACACACAGTGAACTGGACACTGAGAACAGGTGGCTAGTTAAGGGCTTTTGTGGGTCAGCCAGTCATGCAAAAGATAGCTCTTAGGTTCTTTCATCAAATAGTGCTGGTGCTTTGCAGGTGCTACTGTTTGTTATATATTGTGCGTGCTGATACATACTGTGTACTTCTTTTTTTTTATTCTGTTTTTCCTGTTTTTTTTATCTGCAGATTGAGCCGAGAGCGGATTAGTGAGCTGCAGCAGCAGGTGGAAGACCTCCAGAAGGCTCTGCAGAGTCAGGCAGCCAAGCCTGATGATGTGAGTGTGCCAACATGCACTGGCACAAATACAGAGAGAATGTCCTGCAGAGTTCATCTTATCAGGCCATGTGGTCTTTGAGCTGGCATGGCATTACTGCAGACCACAAACATGCAAATAACTTTACATTTATGTTGTCAATCAAATGGATTTAGAGGTAAAAACACCCACAAAGCACTGTTGTTGATTTTTTTCTTTTACAGTGTAAGCTGTGCTATTTATTGCTTTGAGCAAATGGTAACCTGTGTGTGTGTGTGTGTGTGTGTGTGTGTGTGTGTGTGTGTGTGTGTATATAAATGTTTTGACATTCATGCGTTTTTATTTTCAGTCGAATTTGAAGCGGAAACTTGATGCCCACATGTAAGTATAAATCTCATTGTCAGTGCTTTGTGGTTGAGAGATGTAAAATGCATTTCCATGTTCTCCAGTAGAGGGAGGTAAAGGAACAGCCCTCTGTGTTTTCCCAGGGTGCAGCTGAACGAGGCTCAGGATGAAATCATGAAGAAGAAAGAGCTGCTGGAGGACCTGCAGCCGGACAACACACAGACCTGTAAGTCTGATGTCGCCATCATCACAACACCACCGCAACACTTAGAATGGGAAACACACATTGGTCTCCAATCTTACAATATTATTGAAATGACGCCTCTCATAATTTCTTGTTTATCCCTAAGCGCTGAGGCTGGACGAGCTGATGGCTGCTCTGAAGAAGAAGGATGATGACATGAGGGCCATGGAGGAAAGGTACAAAATGTACCTGGAGAAGGCTCGCAACGTGAGTGAACACAACAACCGGATTTAATATCACTTGTCCTTTTGTGTTTTATTCTTAAGTCCCTGTTTTCAATTCACCTGTAGCATTTCTTTTGGTTATTATTGGCTCTTATTGTATTGTTGTTTGTAAAGCACTTTGTGACAGTGGTTTGAGAGTTGTTATACAAAGATTTTCATAATTTTATCATTGATTGATATTTTTACCTGCTCCCTCTCCATGGGCTGGAATACATCAGAGAGAGAAATACTGGAGATTTGAGTCCAGTAGTTTGATCTGACTGATCTACAGTATTGTCCTTTCTTTCTTGCTTTCAGGTGATCCGAGCCTTGGACCCTAAACTGAACCCAGCCACCGCTGAGATCCAGGCCCTGAAGAACCAGCTGTCGGACCGGGACAAGCGGATTCTCAGCCTGGAAGTAAATCCACATACATTTGACCTTTTCATGCCCACAGTCTTTGTTGTCTGAGTGTTTGTTAAACCAACATACAGGATATTGATTTAGAGGACCTGTTTTCAAACGTAACTGATGTTCGGTGGGTTTCATTTTGTGTCATTTAGCGTGAATGTGAGCAGGCCAAGCTAAGAGAGTATGAGGAGAAGCTGATTGTCACAGCGTGGTACAACAAGGTAAGATGGGATCAGAACAAAGATGAACTGATTTTTATTCTGTTTCATAAAATAGTTAAAGAAACTGCATCTTTACTTCCTTGATTTGATGTATTTCCTGTTGAAACAGGATGTTGGGGCGGGACATAATGCAGTGAGGGATCATTCAAAAGTGTAATATCAGTGGAATATCAGTTTATATCACTTTAACATTTACTGCAAACAAGACTAAAACAAAGTATGAAATGGGCAAACGGGAGTAACAGTAAATGGACGATTTCTTGTCTAATGAAGTGGAAAACGCTGCCTTTCTCCCTCCTCAGAGTCTGAGCTTTCAGAAGTTGGCCATCGAGTCGCGTCTCGGGGGCCGCGCCTCCTCCCTGGTGCCCCCCGGCCAGTCCTTCTTGTCCCAGCAGCGGCAAGTCACAAACGCCACACGCCGGGCGCTTTCCATCAGCGTGCCTGCCACCACCTCCAAATAGACCCCCACCCCCCCCCACACCCGACTCCACAGATAACAGAGCCGAATGTCTCACATTATTCAATATGGGAAAATTGGGAGATCGAGCCCGAGTTGAGCCTCTAAGACGCCGCCCTCGACCCCCTCGTTCCCTCCCACAAGTGAGCACTCAAGTGACCTTAAACGCATCAGCTCTCTGCCCTTGGGGAGGGGTCAAGGATGAGCTGACTCGGATCAATGAGCACTTACTTATCAGACACAAACCCATAGGTCATCCTCTGGAGTTTATAGTGTACTTTCCCACTGTACACTGGCTGTAACCTTACATAGAACATTAACCCACAACCTGTGTTCACCTCACTAGCTACAGCAGTGCACACTGTCCTGACAATCAACATACAGCGTATTTTCCTCAACCCCCGTGTTAGCTTAGCCAACAGCAGACTCAGTTGAATACTTACTTTTTATAATCAATTAGCCTTGGTTCTCTTGTTTCCTGTCATCTGTATATTTGGTCAGGAATGAGGGAAATGTACATGAATGCTTAACAATGTTCAAAATTGGAGCCTAAAATATGAATGTGGTCTTTGAAAAGTGTGACTTGAACGCTAATGCCAGCTAAATGTAACTTCAGATGATTTTTAATGTAAGTACAATCGCACCGCCATACTATGCAGCGAAGGGGGTACTAACATTGTCATCCAGCAGACTAATGAAAGACAAATGAGCTTTACACATTTTTGAGAAAACGCTATGGGATAGCTATATTTGGTGCTGGCCACCAACAGCTCTTTAACAGCAAATATGAGTGCATTACATTTTTCTTTTACTAAAATGGAGCAAGCCCATCCTACTAAGCTGTGAATATGCTGAAAAAGTCATATTAACTGACAAACCTCTGAGGTGCTGCAACAACAAATCTTTAATCAAATAAGAAATCCAGGACCAGTGTGTGTATCATTTATTTTCTACACTTCAAACTGTGATTTGACTTGTCTACTGGCAGCACGCTCAAAATAAAACTGTTAGGCCTTTGTGTTCTCTGAACATCTTGAACCTAACTTGGTAGTGAGTAATCAACAAGATAATGTAAGAAGTTGTACAGCTCTACTGTAAACATGATTTTAACACCAGCTGATCTAAATTTCAGAACCAGGTTAAGCATATATACAGTACCTGCAAATTGTAATTTCATCATTTAAATTACTTGATATTAGATACTTAATCATGGACATGTTTGTGTATTTTTGGGGCTATGGTAGGTCTTTATGGTAGGTCTTTGTTTTCAAAGTCGCAGTTTGACATGCATATCCATGGTGCTGAATGTAATCAATATAGTTTCTCAACCCATATTGTCTTTTGGGGCATGAACCAGTTAAGGGTCCCATCTTGTGGTCCAGTGGAAGAGCGCTGTAGAAAAGCAGTTGTTCTCTTTGATATTGTAGGTGAATGGCTATCCAATGGCTATGGTGAGTCTTAAGTTAAACTACTGTAGTTGTAAAACATGAAATGGCTGCTGATTGCCTTGTCATTTTGTATGTTTGCAAGAACACTGGAAAGGCATTCTGTTGTGACAGTTTTGCCGTTTTGTGATCTACAGATCTATGTTAAAGCTTTTATTTTCCTTTGAAGTGGATGATTCTTGTAGATTTGCTGATTTATAAGCAACGGCATTTATATAAAAGTAAGAACTACGATCAAACATAGCACTGCTCAGAAACTACATGTTTGTGTTTGTGTATAAATGAAGAAAAGTGAGTAATGAATTATGAAATTTTATGAATTTAAGGAGTTGGAATTTTAAAGCCTTTGGTTTTCTTGTGGAAAAAAATAAATAAATGCATTTCTTTTTCAAAGGTGTGTTTTGCAGTCATTAGCATCGGCCTCAGTTTGGGTCCAAAGAGGATTGAGAGAAAGCTGATGTTGTGAAGCAATTTGTTGACAGAAGAAAAGCATGGCACTGGCAGGGAAGATCACAAATTCCCGGCCTTGTGTCACCTGTACAAACACTGATGTATTGCATCATGTCTGGCCTTGGCATAACTGAGCCAGCTGGCATTTATGTAATGATATTTGTTTTGATTTACAGTGGGCAATAGTCCAACTGATGCCTTCATATACAATGACAAGCAGGTATGGATACACATGATCTACAAGCTGTTCATTGAACTCTTGTTATGATAACATTTGAACTCTGAAAGGAGGGAGAGCTTTGCTGCTGCTCCTGTCCTGGTTACATAACTCAGCTGTGTTCAATGTCAGCGTTGGAAAAAGTATTCATCACTCAGTTATAATACATTAAACACTCTGGGAATACAACATGCTGTAGTTACACTTAAATTGCTATTGTAATAACTATCTCAACTTGCCATTTCTTCCATCATTACACACATACTGTAAACATTGTGCTTAATAGTGAATGCAGTCTCTACTGGAGTGGGTCAGATGAAGCTGAATGGGGCTTGATGGAAATTCTAGGCTCTATTAAGTTTTGGTTTTGACTGTTTGAGGAAAGCTAGCCACACTTGCACCTTCGTACAGTAGATGCCGTCTAATGTGTTTAACTTGATCTAACTCGTTAGCATTACTGTAGCGTACAGTCCATAGGGAATATGCTGCAGGGGTTCAGCGGGCCTTGGTGTAGATCTTGAAGGGGTGCGGTGTGCGTGTGGCTCCGATGATCCCCTCTGTCCTCAGCTCTACTCCCTCCAGAGTGGAGAAAGAGAACTTCTGGAATAAACTGACGAAAAACAAGAACAGCTCCATTCTTGCCAGGCCCTCTCCCAGACATGCACGCTTTCCTGGGGAAAACAAACAAAATGCAAAAGGAGGCTAGGGTCGTGAAAATGTGTCTTACCCTCTCAGCATACTCTCACTATGCATCCACAGACACACATCTACTACATCTTTTCTATAACCTGCATCACTTTATTCCTCATGGTCAGTTTCTACAGAGTGGTTGGGGTTAGTTCAGTATTAAATCAAGGTCTAAGTTTTCAGTTTAATGTCAAAATTACCTGCAGAGAAAGGCAAGAAAGCGTCCCTCCTCACAAACTTGCCGTCGGCATCCAGGAAGTGTGCAGGGTTGAAGGTGTCTGGAGTCTCCCATTCATGCTTGTCAAACAGCACAGAGGTCAGGTTGGGCATCAAAGAGGTTCCCTACACACCACACAAGAAAACACTCAACCTCCTGGTTTGTATTTACAGCAAGGAAGCACAAATTTGATGGTAATCCTCCAGCAACTTTTATGTAGAATGTTTTTTTTTTCTTACAAAATACTACAGGGATAGGAAACCAGTTCAGCTGTTTGAGTGCAGTCATACATTGGTGACTGGGTCAAGTCAACAAGCTGGTGTTAACACAGTAAAGAGATGGCTTATAGTCACAGGGTCACTGCTGAAAGGATGACACAGGCAGTATTGTGTTTATCAGGTTATGTGACTACGCTGCCCATAGTTTTGTAACCTCAGTGAATCAACAATTATGTGTCGTGAAATATTCTTATTGTCTCGACTATTTCAGGAGAATTTTAAGTGTCAGAATACTCTTCAACCAACAGCAATAAAACAACTATTGACTTATGCATGCACATAAATACTTTTGGTATAAAGCAACCTCCCAGTGTTGTGTTCACCCTGAGTATGTTGACAGGTACAATATTTGCAGCAGCAACACTGGCTGACATTCCCCACGTACAAGATGCCATGTTGTTTTCCAAGAAACATGGAACATGGACACAACCAAGCCAGTTTAGACTACTTCAATGACTGAAGTCTGAGTAGATGCACCTTGGGTATGAAGTAACCCCCCAGTGTTGTGTCCTTGGCGGCCATCCTGAGTCCGTTGAGAGGAACAATGTTTCCCATCCTCTGGATCTCATGGATGACAGCATCAGTGTAGGGCATGTTGGGTCTGTCGGCCATAGTGGGCTGGCGGGTCTGTCCAATCACTCTGTCTATCTCTGCCTGGACTTTGTCTAGGTAGTGAAATAGAAGTTAGTTTTTAATTGGATCAATTAAACTGACTTCTTTCTAAACCCAAATTTAAGTTGGGCAGTGTATGACAACTCAGGTATGATGATAGTCTTGTATGGCTATACATACACATACACGTCTATATACATAGACATGAGCACATTATGCACTGGTTGCTTGGACAATCCCAGAGTTTAAAAAAAATAGGAGAATGTGGAAATAAGATCTTTGTCAGAAAATGCTTTTGTCAGGCTCATTTCTCAGTTCATAACAATGTCATCCATGTGGACTAAACCGGCCAAATGGTGATAATGTGATGGTTTATTAATCCCCATAGGTAAATTCTCTTTTCACTTTAACACCAGCTTTTAAACAGCTACTGAGCTCCTCTGAGTTAGCAGGGATTCAATGTCTTGCTTAAAGACACTCAGCAAGGCAGATGGCTGCTGACAGGAACTTGAACATGAGTCCTCCAGTTGAAGGACAGTCTCCCTACTCAATGTGTCACCCCCCCGGCCCAAATGAATGGACATACATCTGTTAACCTGTGAATCTGTCAGTAGTCAACATAGTGAGAATCCTTTCAAGCCTACAGGAGCTCTGTATTAGCATGAGGACAACGTACAGTAGTATCTTTAACCTTCAACATGTCTTCTTATCTATATTCTACTCTGTGCTGCTGCAATGACCCAATTTCCCCACTGGGATCATTCAAGTTTCTTCTTATCTGAACACTCACCCTGGACACGGGGGTGCTTGATGAGATAGATGAGGCCCCACTGCAGCGTTTTGGATGTGGTTTCAGTGCCAGCCAGGAACAGATCCAGACAACACAGAACCAGGTTGCCTTCGTAAAAGCCCAGTTCACGGTTTCCTTTGTGCTGTCAGGCAGATTGGAGGGATAGATGAGTGGGCAAACATACTGTCAGTTTATAGAAGGGATCATTTTGGTTCTTAGTACTGATTGGATGAGACACATTCAGAGCCATAAAATGCCCGGTAATCCCAAACCTGTGACCCTGTAGCAGTTAATTTAAATTTTAATGCACTAACCTAAATTCACCACTCACACTGCTACTTATGTGTCCCTTAGTTTAGCTACTGAACAAGAATTACTGTATTTTGCTTGGCAGAAGAATTACGTTTAATTACTATTTTTTTAAATGATCAATTAAAAAAAAAAGATTGATTAAACATTTACAGTCTTTCTTTTAAATACAATGATGTTAGTGCAGTTTTATAAAAGCAATGAGATCCAGCTTTGTCTCATGCCTGACAAGACGGAAGCTGTTCTAAAATACCCAAGGAAACACCTGTGACCACATTTTCCGCAGCTGTGGTTAATGTACAAACTGAAAATCATACCAATTCATACCAACACTACAACTGCTTGGCATTAAGTTATGAGTGTTTAAAGGGCAAATCGACACTAAATCAATCATCAATGATGTCAAAGCAGGTGTTTTGCCTTTGGCAGCCGATGCAAAACATCTACTTTGAAAACACTGACTGAGGTGTGGCCAGAAATGCAACATGCTTCAGTTTCAACCCATAGAGAGCAGTGCAACGCTTTTCTGCCTCATGTGATTTAGTGTTGATTTGTTCTTTGATTAAAAATATTTTAAAGTTTAAAGTTAGCTTAGTTATGTGGCTTTAAGTAAGCCACTTAAGGCTATGCATTACAGTGATTTTAGAACAAATACTGTAAGCTGTTGTTAAGAAGTGGAGTCAAGACAGACAGGTGAACAGATGGACATGGTGGCCATGGTCTTCCATACTTTCTCCTCGATGAGGAAGGTGTCGATGTAATCTCGTGGGTTGCTGGGGTCCAAGTCCAACTTGTGTCTCTCTATCTCTCCACTGATAAAGGCCTCCAAGGATTTACTGTGGCTGAAGATGTCATTGTGAGGCCCTGGCAGGTGCTTCATCAGTCTGGGGAATGCATCGTAAAGCTGTTTGGAGAGAAAACAGAGGAATTATTCAATGGGGTTGTTTTTATCCATTAGCTACTTAAGCGATATTGAAGACATATTACTATAGCTCATGACTTTTAGTTAACACAAGTCAAATGAGTCCTTGCAGTGACAAATCTGCATACTTAGTATGCATATAAGAATTATTTTTGTCCATATAAAAACATATTTATTGAATCATGGGTACACACTATAGAGAGTTATGAAATATATACAAACTTAATATATTGTATATTTAATTTATATTCGCCAATTTCTTCTTTACTCTGATTATTCTTGGGTTAGTGTAAGTTTGCAATGAGTCTGCTAAAAATGAACTGGATGGAGGCAGATAGCTTTTTTTCTGCTCCTTTACTGAAAACACAACTCACTACAAGAACAAAAAATAGGAATGAGTGTTGAAAATTTTAGTTGAAATCATCTAACAACAAAAAGACACAGGCACCAATCAAAACACAGGAAATAAGTAACTAACTCTAACCCTCAGTAAGTACAAAGAAAGCTTAACTAATTGTTTTATGAAATAATTCCATGTAATAATTAAACAACAGAAATATATTGTAGAAAAATAACAATAATCACGCAATCTTCACAATAAATGTAAAATAAAATGTTTCTTCTTTTGAGTAGATGCATCCATGCTAGTTTAGCTGCGTGTCTGAGCTGCTTCTGCATCCTACCTGAGCCCATATGGAGCCTTCCAGATAGACCATCTCCGTCAGGTTCGTCAGCATGGTCTGGAAGTTGTGGTCACTGTAGTCGAACCGTCTCCCAAACACTATCTGGCAGATGATGTTGGACACAGCGTTGTTGAACAGGTGCACGGGGTTAAATGGTTCACCTGAACAGAAGAAAGGTCTTTTCAAACAGCACCATCAGAAATAGTACACTGTGATTATTTTAGTTTGTCTTTTTTTGCTCTCTCTTCCATTTTGTTCTTTTTGCCAACCTTTCTCCTTCTCCATCCCCTCCTGTAGATGACGACTCTCCTCACAGATGCTCTGCTCCATGGAGCTCTTACCCAGACCAAAGGTTCGTAACGTAGTCATGGCAAAACGCCGCTGTCTCCGCCATACCTGCCCATTACTGAAGAAAAGACCCGCTGAGACAGAAAGGAACAAGACAACTGTGTTCAGGCAATAGGAGGGAGGTTGATCACCTGAGTTCTGATGTACTGTGTGTGTGTGTGTGTGTGTGTGTGTGTGTGTGAGACCAGTCAGGCTGCTTGATTCACCTGAGTTCCCTGAATAAAGTCTGGTCACCATCGGGCTGTAAGGCCGATCCATGAAGTTCTCGGCCTGTGTCACTATGGCTTCCTTCACCATCTTGTACCCAGACACAAACACTGTTTTGTCTCTTCCCAGACGCATGCAGAACACATTCCCATAAACATCAGCGAGCTGTGGATGCAGGAGCAGATAATAAGTCCCCTGTTGTCCAGCATGTGACCCTGATAAAATGCATGTCTCAGGACAATATTTTCAAAACAATGTGACTTGCAATCAACAGGTTTTTAACATTGTTTTCTTTGTTATATATATACTTTTTATCGTCATTAGTTATCTATTTCATTTGCGACAAGGTTTCAATAAATTGTAAATATGACACTTTTTTTTTCTTTTTAGTGAATGAGTGTCCACCCATGTTTTTTTATTACTTTCCTACGTCATCTATGGATTTTCTGTTGGAGAAAAGTCATACAAATTTAGACATTTAGGTAAGTTATGCAAACTCTGCTGCTGTATAGTCAATGGTGTTATGTTTGAGGGAACTATTTCATATGAGCCAGTGACAGTAGCCTAGTAATGCAGGGCAGTTATTACTGATTAGCTGATTATTTTTTTCTATTGGACATTCTCAGGGTGTTCAAATGCCCTACTTCAGGATCTTAAAATGTTTGCCATAAGTATTCCAGAAGCACAGAATAACTTACAGTGCGTTCAGGCTTTTTTACTCTCCTCATGTAGGCTACTCTACATGTGCATATGGAAATTCCTTGATGCTGCTTACCTTGGTTAGGTAAATGTGAGGCTGTTGAGTATCAATGCTGAACACATTTCCTAAAAGAGGGAGAGCTGGTGGTCCCGGAGGAAAGTTGGGTGGATTCCTTTTCATAAGAAAATAAGCAATCAGGAGAAGGGCAAAACTAAAAAGCAGTATTCCATTGAGGTCAAGCCCCAGAAACAGATCACAGAGCCACATTGTGAAGCAGAGCGAGAGAAAAGGAGGGCAAGAGACTGATAAGTATCAATGTTTGGCCCCTCACTTGCTCCACCATTCATTCCTAGTTAGAGATGGGGCGGTACTGCGCTGACTCCCAACTTATGTAGATGTGATGATCTATGTGCATAACAGAGAGAGTTGAGACATCCCTTTATTCACCAAATAAAGAAGAGTATAGAGTATAGCAAGAGGGAAAAAGCTGAAAACAGACTAAAACATACACACCATAATAAAAAAAGAGGAAAAAACAAAAAGCTTTCAGCCACCTTCCATCTCCTGTCTACTTTGCCTAACATCCCTGACAAAACATGGTGCTGTCTTGTAAGCCCGGATCTTCTCAAAGATGAATAAATCTTGAATTGCTGTGGAAAAGTCAGTGGAAAAGTAGCTGTTATGTCCAACTGACCAAGGTTTTTATTTTTATTTTTTCCCTTAAGCAGACCTTCAAAAGAAAAAGACATCATTGGTCATGAGTATCTATAAAATCGTTGACTCTCATGGTGTGTGAAGTTTTACTTTTAACCTCTTTGTTCTGAGAGAAATTTCTATTATCATGAACCGTATTCATTTGGTGCAAGTGTTACCTTCTCCCCAAAATCTTAGCCAATGCGTAGGTGAGGATCCTGCCTGTCCATTGTGTCCAGGCATAGCTATGCTTTGGCATACTGTCAGGTTGTAAAACAATGGGAAGATGTGGTAGAAGCGTATGAAAGGAAATAATATGCTCAATATTCTGATTTAGCAGCTTGAGGTGGAGCAGCGAGGCCGGAAAGCTAGAGGTTGCCGAGGATAGGGAGATAAGACTTTGACAGTTAAGACTATGACAGAAGCAGCTACAGTATGGGAGCGAGTAGTGAGTGGTGGTAGATGAGGAGGAAGCCCGCCAACTGGGACACAAAGTAGCTTAGGCAGATAGCCTAACTGGGTTAGCCTTGTGTTAGCATTAGCTTGGTAGCATGCGTGAACATTAGCATGTTAGAATTTGTGTGCACATTCATTTGGTAATTTGGAGCCCGCATACACCTCTGTGTAATTTTGTGACTTCGATAAACAGGGTGGCTACAGCTAGAACGGGCCATGGGTCAGTGAAGCTGCCAGTCAGACTTAGCTTAGCCTAAGCAGATATAATGCTGAGTCGGCTGCTGCTGGAATACACTGTTGAGAACATCTTGAGGTGTCTTGGGCGCAATTGAACGAAACATTGGTGAAGGAAGGTGCCCACTTGATAATCTCAATGACTCACTCACCCTGAAAGTCAGAGTAGGTAGCTGGTGAATGCTGCTGCCTGTCTTTATGGTCCTGTAGATTTATGACGGTATAGCCTGATGTTTGGCCTCGATATGAATGTTCACCAACTGGCCAAAGATGTGATAACAGATGAGATAGTAAAGAAATATTTGTGTATTTTCAGCAAGTTGAGCCTCTTTCCTGGATCATGTTGCAAAAATGTTTGCCTGCACCTTCAGTTATGTGGCAAGATGTGCTGTCCTTCCCACACTACAGAATATTGATCTATCCAATAATCAGAGAGACTGTATGAATTCTCTTTTTAACAGTTCCTTGAATACAAGAACAATTTATTTAATCACACAGAATGAAATATACAAGCACAGAAGATACATATGGAACCCCATAACATTAGGCAACTATACAGCTGACAAAGTGGGAGATTACAAAATAGTTTGTTTAGTTTTCTGTTACAGACCATTGGTTAGATTATTAATTAGATGAAAAGGGTTCAGTGCGATCAGCGAGGTTCAGCGAGCCTTGGCATAGACCTTGAAGGGATACGGTATGCGTGTAGCACCAACGATCCCTTCTGTACTCAACTCTACTCCATCCAGAGTGGAGAAAGAGAACTTCTGGAATAAACTGACGAAAAACAGGAACAGCTCCATCTTGGCTAGGCCTTCTCCTAGACACACACGCTTCCCTGAAGAACACACACACAGATACACATGTAGGGATATAAGCTCAGGATCACATAACATTCCAGATTTATCAGAACAGGTTAACAATTAGGGATAAGTTAGTTTACCTGCAGAGAAAGGCAAGAACGCTTCTCTCCTCACAAACTTGCCCTCAGCATCCAGGAAGTGTGCAGGGTTGAAGGTGTCTGGAGTCTCCCATTCATTCTTGTCAAACAGCACAGAGGTCAGGTTGGGCATTAAGGACGTACCCTAAACACAACCCAGAGGTTAACACCAAGCAATGCTGCAACAACAACATTGGCTGACTAACCAAGCCAGTTTAGACTTGAATGACTGAAGTCTGAGTAGATGCACCTTGGGTATGAAGTAACCCCCCAGTGTTGTGTCCTTGGCGGCCATCCTGAGTCCGTTGAGAGGAACAATGTTTCCCATCCTCTGGATCTCATGGATGACAGCATCAGTGTAGGGCATGTTGGGTCTGTCGGCCATAGTGGGCTGGCGGGTCTGTCCAATCACTCTGTCTATCTCTGCCTGGACTTTCTCTAAGTAGTGAAATAGAAGGATTTAACCTAATAGCAATTAGGAAAAAAAGGTTCAGGACAGCAACTTGATCCCATCAATCATCTTTATTGGCCAAAGCTTTTCAGAGCAAGCTCTTTTGTCAGGGCACAATATAGGGCTGAACAATTAATTGAAATTTTATCGAAATCGCAATATGGCCTACTGCAATTTTCAAATCACAGGAGGCGCAATATTTGTTAATATATGTGTGTCAAAATACCATTTTAAATTAAATATTGTCGTGCTGCAGAGATGTCCTGGCCTACACATCATATTCTACAGACTTAAGAAAACATCTTTGTTTGGTACAGATCCCCGCAAAAATCACACCATAATCATTTTAATATGTTTTTCAATGAAAATGAGAATAATGATGTAAAAATTATCATTTCCTCTAATATCACAAATCATATCGCAATTGCAATATCAGTCAAAATAATCGCAATTAGATATTTTTTCAAAATCGTTCAGCCCTAGCACAATACGTGAATGAAAGACCATGCACATTAAAACATTCCAGCAGGCAGACTTTCTCTCTATCTATTTCTATTCCCAAACAGTAGTATTCTCTTTCCCTGCCTCCCTACACAGGACAGGTGTTGCTGTTTCTCAAATCAAGTCTGCCTGCTGGAGTTTTATAATGTGCATGGTCTTTCATTCATGTACTATGCCCTGATTAAGTAGCTTCCACCGAATCACATGGTATAATAGGGTGATTGAAGGGATCAAGTTGCTGTCCTGAACCTTTTGGTGCTTTAGGAAAAACTATTCTGTAAGGACAAAGCGCCTCACTACTACAAGGACAAGCAAAGCATGTAAATTTTTATTGATATATTTTGGTTACAATTTCACAGTGAGCTCAGGGTTTAGGATTTCACCTACTCTGGATATCGGGGTACTTGATGAGGAAAACAAAGGCCCACTGCAAAGTGGTGGAGGTGGTCTCAGTTCCAGCCAGGAACAGATCGAGAGAGCACAGAGCCAGGTTGGCCTCATTGAAGCCCACATCAGACTTCTTGTAGACTTCTTTGTGCTATTGCAAAATGGAGAAGATATATAGTAGTGAATGAACTAACCGAAAGGGCAACGATTGTACAGCATGTGTGCAGTGTAGTTGGTCACATACATTCTCCATTTCCATGACGAAAGCATCAATGTAGTCCCGGGGATTGCTGGGGTCCAGGTTCTGCTTGTGCCTCTTTATCTCCTGACTAAGAAAGTCTTCCACGTACTTGTAGTGGCTAAACATTTTGTTGTGAGGGCCTGGCAAATGCTTCATCAATTGAGGGAATGCCTCATACAGCTACAGGAAGAAAAGTGACGTTGGTTTGATTTATGACATTTGCCTTTACCTTCTTCAATAAATCTGTGTCCAGGGACAGTGTAGCAACTCATTCTCTGCCTGTGAGACCACATGGGCCCCCTGAGGATAGACCAACAGAGCTGCCCCTCTTTTTTTTACCCACCTACCCGTCCTACTAAAGAAAAAAAATCAGAGAAGAGATGTCTCTATCTACTTTACAAACACAATGACTGAATTGAAAGGATATTGTTCTCTTACTTGACCCCATACGGAGCCCTCCAGCAGAATGGCTTCAGACAGATACTGTAGCATGATCTGGAAGTTGTGGTCGTTGTAGTCAAACCGTCTCCCCATCACCAACTGGCAAATTATGTTGGACACAGCATTGTTGAAGAGGCCTGCTGGGTTGAAAGGTTCACCTGGAGGAAAGGAGTCCAGAGTTCAGAAAATTCCATTGCTTAGGAACATTTGTTGCTGTTGCTTGTAATGTAGGAATCTGAGCCCATACTCATTGTAAATTTCTCTGGATAAAAGCATCAGCTAAACAGCTAAAATGTAAATGTGCCATTTTGTTTAAGGATCCACTGTACTTTCTTGATGTGCTCATATCTGTTGAATTATACGGTAATTGTTTTCTGTGTTGCTTCTTTTCCACTGCGCCCCCTTCTGAACAACTACTACCTCTTACCTTTCTCCTTCTCCATCTCTTCTTGTAGGTAGCGACTCTCCTTACAGATACACTGTTCCATGAGGCTTTTGCCCAGGCCGAAGCTACGTAAGGTAGACAAGGCAAAGCGCCGCTGTCTCTTCCATGTTTCACCATTGCTCAAGAACAGACCAGCTATGGACAAGCATAAGTAATACAAAGTATAAGGCACACAGTATAATTTAGAAGCAATACACAGTATAAGGAACTGATTCCTGTACACCAAGAGAGAGGTAGAGGTAGGGAGGGAGACAGAGGGAGAGAGATTTTCACCTGACGTTCCTGAATAAATCCTGTCAGCCACTGCACTGGAGGGTCGGTCCACAAAGTTCTCAGCCTGTGTCACTATGGCTTCCTTCACCATCTTGTACCCAGACACAAACACCATCTTATCCTTGCCAAGACGGACGCTGAACACATTCCCATAGACATCGGCGAGCTGTGGACATTAAACCAGAGAAGAGCCAACATTGGTGAATCAGCAAGAATTACTGCATCACATGGTGGGCAACTTTTGAAAGAAAAGTAAATTTCCTGAAAATAATGTATGGGCTAGCTGCTAGAAAAGTGCTTGCTTCAGCATGAGTTTTTTTCCCCTGTGTGTTTGCAATTTGACCACCAGATGTCAGTATCCCCCTTTCGTTTCTATGGGACAAAAAGGTTGAATCCATCTGCACATCTTCTAAAGCAACTAGACAATTTAAAGTTGGCATGAGTTTCCTAGCTTTCAGTTAGACAACTAAATATACCCATTAGTGAAAAATGTCTACATAATATTATATATTATTATTATTATATACATATATATATTAACCTGGTAGAAACCCTTCAGTGTAGTTGTTACTGCCATAATATTTAAATGGTTTAATCAGACAGTTCAAAGGTTAGGGTTAGTTGTTGGTCTTGAATTTATGCTAAATGCTAATTATCATTAAGCTATTGGTCTTCTTCGAATAATGTCACAATAAAATGTAAATGTAAAAATGAAATTCTGAATAGCAAAACTGAAATTCAAAAGAGAACTAGGAAAATTATGAAATTGAAAATGTTTAATTTACAGTTTAAAATTAAAGCATTAGCAATTCCATTATGATTTTGAGTCTTTTATCCTAAAGTGTCCTAAGGTAAAACCTCTCTAGTTAAAAAGCTTACCTTTGTAAAATAAATGTGAGGCTGTTTTGTGTCAACACTGAAGAAGTTCCCCACAAGCGGGAGAGCCAGCGGACCTGGAGGATAGTTTGGAGGATTCCTGTTTCTGAGGAAATCGGCGATCAGGAGGAACAACAAAATAAACAGCAGTATCGCCTTGAGGTCAAGCCCCAACAAAATGTTATAAAGCCACATGGTTAAGCAGAGCCAGACCAACAGCTGACCAGTGTGGAAAATGTCGCTCTTCCTGTTTTTCTGCTGTCACCGTCGAAGCACCTGCCAGGTGACAATGCTTGTTCACAGCTGATAATATAATACTTAAATTTACACACCCAGTGACTACGTACAATTAATATTACGTAATAGAAAAAATAATAAAATAACTGACTACAAAGTCTGTGCAAAGGTGCTCAGAATCAATGTCACGGTCTTACATAACCAACTACAGACCACACCTACTTATCCCGTTGATAAACAGGACTGGACATGCTGTCATTTAAATAGCCTACCTAAATAATTATTATTATGCCGAAACATAAACAACATGCTAAGCATCACGAGCAGCAACATTCAAGCAATATGATAAAATGTGATCAGAACTGTTGTTTAGAGCAGTTCTCAACAAGTGCAAAAGATAAAACATTAACTATGTGATCTGAGCTTGGATGTTAATGCCGTTGTGAACAAGAGAGCAGAGTGCAGATTGAGAAAGAGTGGGAATGAAATGAGCTTAATGATTCAATATCATGACTGGCAAATTCAATATTTTACTAGTTTTTATGCTTGCCAAACGGTTAAGTATCTAGCCTACATGTGCTGGTGTCGTGAAATATTATTTGTTTCCTTGCTCAGTAACATCAATATTACCAACAAAAATAAAGTTCGTAGTGGCAATTAACAACTTACCACAGTGTGACAACGAAAGAAGAGTTTCCCGACTGCCCCGCAAGGCATTGTGGGTATTAAGAGTCTTTGTGATTATCACAACACAACAGTTCAAATGGCTGTATTTTCTTCAAATGTCAACATATCAACATGTGGCTTAGTAGAAGACAGAGAGTTGAAACATCCCTTTATTAACCAAATAAGAGCACAGAGTACAGAAAATACAAATACAGCAAGAAGGAATAAGCTGAAAACAGACCAAAACATACACATAACAAAAAAAGAGGAAAAAACAAAAGCTTTCAGCCACCTCCCATCTCCTGTGCCTAACACCCCTCAAAATGCAGCTCCTCTTCCCTTACAAAACATGAAGCTGCCTTGTAAGCCCAAATCTTCTCAAAGATGAAGAGAAGCTTCTGTCAGTGGAGAAGTAGCTTGATCCTGCGGTTATGTCCATGTAGCATTTAACTGACCACTAGTATGCACATTTTCTGTTCACCTCTCCTTTTTTATTTCTTCCCTTATAGCTACCAAAAGATTATGCAGATTTTTGAAAGAAAAGCCATCACTGTTCATGAATATCTCCAAAATCTCTGATGATTCTTATTATGTATAAAGTGCAGGTCAGTTGACTTTATAAGTGACATAGATCTCTGTCCTAACATTAGTTTTAACCTCTTTGTTCTGAGAGACCTCAGTAGACATATTTTTATTACCCATAATATTTGGTATTGTAATTGGGAAATGCATTTGTAAAATTTGGTTTTATTTTGTTGATCATGGGAACATTGCCACAGCTTGTGTGGATAAGAAAACGTCAGTATAGTATAATATAGATGTTTGGTGGTCGATCAATAAAGCTTGATTGTAATTTTCTTAAAATCTATGTATGTATGTAAAATTTTGCATTAATAATGATACTTTACCCTTTTCCATTACGATTGTTATTTTAAGCATTCTCTTATCTTATCATTGATTATTTGTAGGTTATTGTATTGCTTCCTTGTGAGGACCCCAGGAAGGGAAAACTAGCTGTCATTAAATTGGCAGCGAATGGGGATCCTAATAAAAAACAAAAGAGATACAAAACACAATACACTTGCTATGTAATTATTGGCCAAAGATGTGATAAAAGATGAGCTAGTAAAGAAATATTTTTGTTGAACCTCTTTCCTGGATCATAATTACAAACTGTAGTTATGTGGTGGTTTTGCCACATAAGTTGTTTTCTGTTACAGATCATTGGTTAGATTATTGATTAGATGAAAAGGCTTCATTGAGATTTTGCATGGTCAGCGAGCCTTGGCATAGACCTTGAAGGGATAAGGTGTACGTGTAATTCCAACGATCCCTTCTGTACTCAACTCTACTCCATCCAGAGTGGAGAAAGAGAACTTCTGGAATAAACTGACGAAAAACAGGAACAGCTCCATCTTGGCTAGGCCTTCTCCTAGACACACACGCTTCCCTGAAGAACACACACACAGATACACATGTAGGGATATAAGCTCAGGATCACATAACATTCCAGATTTATCAGAACAGGTTAACAATTAGGGATAAGTTAGTTTACCTGCAGAGAAAGGCAAGAACGCTTCTCTCCTCACAAACTTGCCCTCAGCATCCAGGAAGTGTGCAGGGTTGAAGGTGTCTGGAGTCTCCCATTCATTCTTGTCAAACAGCACAGAGGTCAGGTTGGTCATCAAGGACGTACCCTAAACACGACCCAGAGGTTAACACCAAGCAATGCTGCAACAACAACATTGGCTGACTAACCAAGCCAGTTTAGACTTGAATGACTGAAGTCTGAGTAGATGCACCTTGGGTATGAAGTAACCCCCCAGTGTTGTGTCCTTGGCGGCCATCCTGAGTCCGTTGAGAGGAACAATGTTTCCCATCCTCTGGATCTCATGGATGACAGCATCAGTGTAGGGCATGTTGGGTCTGTCGGCCATAGCGGGCTGGCGGGTCTGTCCAATCACTCTGTCTATCTCTGCCTGGACTTTCTCTAAGTAGTGAAATAGACAGATTTAACCTAATAGCAATTAGGAAAAAAAGGTTCAGGACAGCAACTTGATCCCATCAATCATCTTTATAGGCCAAAGCTTTTCAGAGCAAGCTCTTTTGTCAGGGCACAATACATAAATGAAAGACCATGCACATTAAAACATTACAGCAGGCAGACATTATCTCTAGTATATTTCTATTCCCAAAAAGAAGCATTCTCATTCCCTGCCTCCCTACACAGGACAGGTGTTGCGGTTTCTCAAATCAAGTCTGCCTGAGTGTTTTAATGTGCATGGTCTTTCAGTTATGTGTTGTGCCCTGATGAAGTAGCTTCCACCGAATCACATGGGATAATGGGGTGATAAGGGATCAAATTCCTGTCCTGACCTTTTTTCCCCACTGTTATTAGTTTTAGTTCCCTGGAGGACCAAAGGACCCCTTTGGTCCTCTGGGTCCTTTGGGAAAAACTATTCTGTATGGTTAAAGCGCCTCACTTCTACAAGGATTCAAGCTTTATAAAAGCAAATAAGCAAAGCATATCAAATTTATTTTTTTTTCAATTTCACAGTGAGCTCAGGGTTTAGGATTTCACCTACCCTGGATATTGGGGTACTTGATGAGGAAAACAAAGGCCCACTGCAAAGTGGTGGAGGTGGTCTCAGTTCCAGCCAGGAACATATCAAGAGAGCACAGAGCCAGGTTGGCCTCATTGAAGCCCAGATCAGACTCTCCTTTGTGCTATTGAGAAATGGAGAAAAGATATACAGTATTGAATGAATGGTAGTTTGACTGACAGAAAGGGCAACGATTGTACAGCATGTGTGCAGTGTAGTTGGTCACATACATTTTCCATTTCCATGAGGAAAGCGTCAATGTAGTCCCGGGGATTGCTGGGGTCCAGGTCCTGCTTGTGCCTCTTTATCTCTTGACTGACGAAGCCTTCCAAGTACTTGTAGTGGCTAAACATTTTGTTGTGAGTGCCTGGCAAATGCTTCATCAATTGAGGGAATGCCTCATACAGCTACAGGAAGAAAAGTGACGGTTTGATTTATGACATTTGCCTTTACCTTCTTCAATAAATCTGTGTCCAGGGACAGTGTAGCAACTCATTCTCTGCCTGTGAGACCACATGGGCCCCCTGAGGATAGACCAACAGAGCTGCCGCTCTTTTTTTACCCTCCTACCCTTCCTACTAAAGAAAAAAAATCAGAGAAGAGATGTCTCTATCTACTTTACAAACACAATGACTGAATTGAAAGGATATTGTTCTCTTACTTGACCCCATACGGAGCCCTCCAGCAGAATGGCTTCAGACAGATACTGTAGCATGATCTGGAAGTTGTGGTCGTTGTAGTCAAACCGTCTCCCCATCACCAACTGGCAAATTATGTTGGACACAGCATTGTTGAAGAGGCCTGCTGGGTTGAAAGGTTCACCTGGAGGAAAGGAGTCCAGAGTTCAGAAAATTCCATTGCTTAGGAACATTTGTTGCTGTTGCTTGTAATGTTGGAATCTGAGCCCATACTCATTGTAAATTTCTCTGGATAAAAGCGTCAGCTAAACAGCTAAAATGTAAATGTGCCATTTTGTTTAAGGATCCACTGTACTTTCTTGATGTGCTCATATCTGTTGAATTATACGGTAATTGTTTTCTGTGTTGCTTCTTTTCCACTGCGCCCCCTTCTGAACAACTACTACCTCTTACCTTTCTCCTTCTCCATCTCTTCTTGTAGGTAGCGACTCTCCTTACAGATACACTGTTCCATGAGGCTTTTGCCCAGGCCGAAGCTACGTAAGGTAGACAAGGCAAAGCGCCGCTGTCTCTTCCATGTTTCACCATTGCTTACGAACAGACCAGCTATGGACAAGCATAAGTAATACAAAGTATAAGGCACACAGTATAATTTAGAAGCAATACACAGTATAAGGAACTGATTCCTGTACACCAAGAGAGAGGTAGAGGTAGGGAGGGAGACAGAGGGAGAGAGATTTTCACCTGACGTTCCTGAATAAATCCTGTCAGCCACTGCACTGGAGGGTCGGTCCACAAAGTTCTCAGCCTGTGTCACTATGGCTTCCTTCACCATCTTGTACCCAGACACAAACACCATCTTATCCTTGCCAAGACAGACGCTGAACACATTCCCATAGACATCGGCAAGCTGTGGACATTAAACCAGAGAAGAGCCAACATTGGTGAATCAGCAAGAATTACTGCATCACATGGTGGGCAACTTTTGAAAGAAAACTACATTTCCTAAAAATAATGTATGGGCTAGCAGCTAGAAAAGTGCTTGCTTCAGCATGACAGGTTATTTTTTCCTGTGTGTTTGCAATTTGACCACCAGATGTCTAGGTGAAGGTATGAAGAACTAGCTAGATGCTAAGGTTTTGGAGAGAATAATGTAATACATAGTAAAAATGGCATGTGTTTCCTAGCTTTCAGTTTGTTAGACAACTAAATACCCTTTAGTTGTTGTAAATGGTCTTTACTTCATGCTAAATGCTAGTTATCATTTAGCCTATCGGTCTTCTTGGAATAATATCACAATAAAATGTAAATGTGAAAATGAAATTCTGAATAGCAAAACTGAAATTCAAGAAAACTGGGAAAGATGAAAGAGTAATTTTTACAATGAGAAGTTAAATATAAAAATTAAAATTAAAGCATTAGCAATTCCATTATGATTTTGAGTCTTTTATCCTTAATCGTTCTCATAGTTTAAGGGCCCTAAGGTAAAACCTCTCTAGTTAAAAAGCTTACCTTTGTAAAGTAAATGTGAGGCTGTTTTGTGTCAACACTGAAGAAGTTCCCCACAAGGGGGAGAGCCAGCGGACCTGGAGGATAGTTTGGAGGATTCCTGTTTCTGAGGAAATCGGCGATCAGGAGGAACAACAAAATAAACAGCAGTATCGCCTTGAGGTCAAGCCCCAACAAAATGTTATAAAGCCACATGGTTAAGCAGAGCCAGACCAACAGTTGACCAGTGTGGAAAATGTCGCTCTTCCTGTTTTTTTGCTGCTGCGGGTGCTTCTTCACACTTGACAGTACAATTCTTCCATTCACACACCCAGTGACTGCATACAATAAAATTACATAACAAAAAAAAAATAGAAAAATACTAAAATAACTGACGTCAATGTCTGTACAAAGGTGCTCAGAATCAATGTCACGGCCTTGCATAACCAACTACAGAGCACACCTACTTATCCCGTTGATAAACAGGACTGGACATCCATCTCTTTCACAGAGTTAGGACTGAATGATAAAGCAATATCACACGAGAGGGAGTGCTGTTGTACTGTACATCAGCACGGCTGTGATTCGGTCGGCGGCCTCGTGCCGAAGATAATCACAGCCGTGCTGATATACAGTACAACAGCACGACCTCGAGTGTGATATTGCTTTTATACAACAGTTGTATAAACAAAGCTATTCATCAAGTAATGGTAATTTGAGACAACAGATGATTTTTATCTGTTGTCTCCGCCAACAAAAACAGTTCCCTCAGGATTCCACTACCAAGTGTTGCCAAGCAACAGGTAAACTGTTTCCCGACTGCAAGCTAGCTAAGCTAGGTACTTTTAGGTTAGAACCTCCTTGGTTAGCACAGACGATTTCAGCTTACTTTCTTCCCAATCTTCCGCCTCGGCCGACCGTTCATAATTATGGTCAAATGTATCCATATTTGCGTTGTCGCTACTAGGTGCGAATTAAGTTAGAGTTTTGTGTGGACGTGTACTGGGAATATCTGGTAAGCATTTGTTTGTTGCACAACACTGTATTGTCTGCTAGAAGTGCTAACCAGCTGGTTAGCTTGCCAGCTACTCAGCTAACGTCAGATGACGTTGTGGTGATCCGCTTTTTATTTCTCCTCACAAGAAGCTGTTCTAACCTGTAACCTTGATTAGGATAGCGTTTTTCTGTGTGGAGAAAGCTCTGCCCGGAGCGCGTTAGCACTTCTAGCAGACAATACAGTGTTGTGCAACAAACAAATGCTTACCAGATATTCCCAGTACACGTCCACACAAAACTCTAACTTAATTCGCACCTAGTAGCGACAACGCAAATAAGTATCCATATTTGCGTTGTCGCTACTAGGTGCGAATTAAGTTAGAGTTTTGTGTGGACGTGTACTGGGAATATCTGGTAAGCATTTGTTTGTTGCACAACACTGTATTGTCTGCTAGAAGTGCTAACCAGCTGGTTAGCTTGCCAGCTACTCAGCTAACGTCAGATGACGTTGTGGTGATCCGCTTTTTATTTCTCCTCACAAGAAGCGCTCCGGGCAGAGCTTTCTCCACACAGAAAAACGCTATCCTAATCAAGGTTACAGGTTAGAACAGCTGTGAAGCGGAGTGATACATACAGTACAGCGTCCCAGTGCTGTTATCATAATTGAGGTCACTGTATATCAGCACTCATGGAATGCCTCTTGTCCAATCAAATTGCTCGACCGGAACTAACTGTTGTATAAAAACCTAAATAATTATTATCATGCCGAAACATAAACAACATGCTGAGCATCATGAGCAGCAACTTTCTCATTGAAGAAATGTGATAAAATGTGATCTGAACTGTTGTTTAGAGCAGTTCTCAACAAGTGCAAAAGATAAAACATTAACTATGTGATCTGAGCTTGGATGTTAATGCCGTTGTGAACAAGAGAGCAGAGTGCAGATTGAAAAAGAGAGTGGGAATGAAAGGAGCTTAATGATTCAATATCATGACTGGCAAATTCAATATTTTACTAGTTTTTATGCTTGCCAAACGGTTAAGTATCTAGCCTACATGTGCTGGTGTCGTGAAATATTATTTGTTTCCTTGCTCAGTAACATCAATATTACCAACAAAAATAAAGTTCGTAGTGGCAATTAACAACTTACCACAGTGTGACAACGAAAGAAGAGTTTCCCGACTGCCCCGCAAGGCATTGTGGGTATTAAGAGTCTTTGTGATTATCACAACACAACAGTTCAAATGGCTGTATTTTCTTCAAATGTCAACATATCAACATGTGGCTTAGTACAAGAGAGAGAGAGTTGAAACATCCCTTTATTAACCAAATAAGAGCACAGAGTACAGAAAATACAAATACAGCAAGAAGGAATAAGCTGAAAACAGACCAAAACATACACATAACAAAAAAAGAGGAAAAAACAAAAGCTTTCAGCCACCTCCCATCTCCTGTGCCTAACACCCCTCAAAATGCAGCTCCTCTTCCCTTACAAAACATGAAGCTGCCTTGTAAGCCCAAATCTTCTCAAAGATGAAGAGAAGCTTCTGTCAGTGGAGAAGTAGCTTGATCCTGCGGTTATGTCCATGTAGCATTTAACTGACCACTAGTATGCACATTTTCTGTTCACCTCTCCTTTTTTATTTCTTCCATTATAGCTACCAAAAGATTATGCAGATTTTTGAAAGAAAAGCCATCACTGTTCATGAATATCTCCAAAATCTCTGATGATTCTTATTATGTGTAAAGTGCAGGTCAGTTGACTTTATAAGTGACATAGATCTCTGTCCTAACATTAGTTTTAACCTCTTTGTTCTGAGAGACCTCAGTAGACATATTTTTATTACCCATAATATTTGGTATTGTAATTGGGAAATGCATTTGTAAAATTTGGTTTTATTTTGTTGATCATGGGAACATTGCCACAGCTTGTGTGGATAAGAAAACGTCAGTATAGTATAATATAGATGTTTGGTGGTCGATCAATAAAGCTTGATTGTAATTTTTTTTAAATCTATGTATGTATGTAAAATCTTGCATTAATAATGATACTTTACCCTTTTCCATTACGATTGTTATTTTAAGCATTCTCTTATCTTATCATTGATTATTTGTAGGTTATTGTATTGCTTCCTTGTGAGGACCCCAGGAAGGGAAAACTAGCTGTCATTAAATTGGCAGCGAATGGGGATCCTAATAAAAAACAAAGAGATACAAAACACAATACACTTGCTATGTAATTATTGGCCAAAGATGTGATAAAAGATGAGCTAGTAAAGAAATATTTTTGTAATTTCAGCAAGAGTTGAACCTCTTTCCTGGATCATAATTACAAACTGTAGTTATGTGGTGGTTTTGCCACATAAGTTGTTTTCTGTTACAGATCATTGGTTAGATTATTGATTAGATGAAAAGGGTTCAGTGAGATTTTGCATGGTCAGCGAGCCTTGGCATAGACCTTGAAGGGATAAGGTGTACGTGTAATTCCAACGATCCCTTCTGTACTCAACTCTACTCCATCCAGAGTGGAGAAAGAGAACTTCTGGAATAAACTGACGAAAAACAGGAACAGCTCCATCTTGGCTAGGCCTTCTCCTAGACACACACGTTTCCCTGAAGAATACACACACAGATACACATGTAGGGATATAAGCTCAGGATCACATAACATTCCAGATTTATCAGAACAGGTTAACAATTAGGGATAAGTTAGTTTACCTGCAGAGAAAGGCAAGAACGCTTCTCTCCTCACAAACTTGCCCTCAGCATCCAGGAAGTGTGCAGGGTTGAAGGTGTCTGGAGTCTCCCATTCATTCTTGTCAAACAGCACAGAGGTCAGGTTGGGCATTAAGGACGTACCCTAAACATGACCCAGAGGTTAACACCAAGCAATGCTGCAACAACAACATTGGCTGACTTAATCCACATTTTTTCCAAGAAACATGAGCAAAACCAAGCCAGTTTAGACTTGAATGACTGAAGTCTGAGTAGATGCACCTTGGGTATGAAGTAACCCCCCAGTGTTGTGTCCTTGGCGGCCATCCTGAGTGCGTTGAGAGGAACAATGTTTCCCATCCTCTGGATCTCATGGATGACAGCATCAGTGTAGGGCATGTTGGGTCTGTCGGCCATAGCGGGCTGGCGGGTCTGTCCAATCACTCTGTCTATCTCTGCCTGGACTTTCTCTAAGTAGTGAAATAGACAGATTTAACCTAATAGCAATTGCGAAAAAAAGGTTCAGGATGGCAATTTGATCCCTTCAGCTGCTCTATCCCCTTTATAGGCCAAAGCGTTTCAGAGCAAGCCTCTTTGTCAGGGCACAATACATAAATGAAAGGCCGTGCACATTAAGGAGTTGCTGATAAATCTACAACCGGATAGACCAGTGGTGAGCACAGCTGACGATCCTCTGCCTAAGAGGATCGTCAGCAGGAGCTGACAGGAGCAGGCACAGTCCGCTTCCCACACATCTGAGCCTACTCCCGTGGAACTGAGCACGGTTCCGAGGATGATATCCGATGTGATATCAGCCTCTACAAGCGCTTTTCTCAGGCGAGCCCCACAAGCTGCCGCTTTCATGGTGCCTACTTCTCTATTGAGGAGCTCCATTGGTGCTGGCCAGACCCCTAGTCCCTCTCCCACCATAACTCTGATGGTAGGCCCTAACCTCCATGCAGGCAGGCATCTATTGGCTGGACCATATGCTGGCTGTGGAGCCACCAGTTGCCTCTTTTATTGTCACTCCAGAGGAGGTCCTAAGGCCATGGCTCATTGAAACCCAGATCAGACTCTTCTTTATGCTTTTTCCTGGCCCCAGTGCCCAAGTACAGATGATGTCTTCACGAGATGGTATAATATTGCAGCTTGTATGGGCCACATCGGCAACTCGATGTCCCACCTTATGTTGGTGTTTTATCTCGGAACTCAGAATCTTGGTGAGAAGATTCTGTAGGGACATGCCTCAGGATGATGGGGGCTTATATAGGGGGAGGGCATTGCTGGCCCACGTCATTAAGGGTCACACATGACCTTGTTGGTAATAACACTTGATCTGCACATGCGCGAGAGGGATAGCATCCAGTGTGAAGCACTGCCTCTGGCTCTCATCCAGAATTCATAGAACCGAAGTTACATCCGTAAATCTCGTTTGAATGTGCATGGTCTTTCATTCATGTATTATGAGCTGACGAAGTAGATTAATCTGAAACATGTGGTCCAATAAGGGTGATTAAAGGGTTCAAGTTGCTGTCCTGAACCTTTTTCCCCCTTTTTCTATTAGCTTTGGCTATTGCTAGTTTCCTGGGTGGAGCACCCCTTCAGAGGTCCTTTGGGGGAAAAAAAATGTGTAGGTTAAAACACCTCACTACTTCAAGGATTCAAGTTTTAGAAAACCAAACAAGCAAAGGCTACGGACCCTCATCCTATAAAATATTATTTGTTTACAATTTCACAGTGAGCTCAGGGTTTAGGATTTCACCTACTCTGGATATCGGGGTGCTTGATGAGGAAAACCAAGGCCCACTGCAAAGTGGTGGAGGTGGTCTCAGTTCCAGCCAGGAACAGATCGAGAGAGCACAGAGCCAGGTTGGCCTCATTGAAGCCCAGATCAGACTCTTCTTTGTGCTTTTCAGAAATGGAGAAAAGGTATACAGTAGAGAATTGAAGAGACAGAAAGGGCAACGATTGTACAGCATGTGTGCAGTGTAGTTGGTCACATACATTCTCCATTTCCATGAGGAAAGCATCAATGTAGTCCCGGGGATTGCTGGGGTCCAGGTCCTGCTTGTGTCTCTTTATCTCCTGACTAAGAAAGTCTTCCAAGTGCTTTAAGTCGGTAAAGATTTTGTTGTGAGGACCTGGCAAGTGCTTCATCACTGCAGGGAATGCCTCATACATCTTTTGGAAGAAAGCAGTCAGTGAGGTTGGTTTCATTTATGACATTTGATTTTACCTTCGGCAATAAATCTGTGTCCAGGGACAGTGTAGCGACTCATACTCTGCCTCTGAGACCACATGGCCCCCTGAGGATTGGCTCCCACCAGAGCTGCACCTCTTTTATTAGCCTCCTACCCTTCCTACTAAAGAAAAAAAATCTGAATTGAAAGGATATTGTTCTCTTACTAGACCCCATACGGAGCCCTGCAGCAGCATGGCTTCAGACAGATACTGTAGCATGATCTGGAAGTTGTGGTCGTTGTAGTCAAACCGTCTCCCCATCACCAACTGGCAAATTATGTTGGACACAGCATTGTTGAAGAGGCCTGCTGGGTTGAAAGGTTCACCTGGAGGAAAGGAGTCCATTATTTGATGCGATCATATCTATTGAATTATAACTTCCGAACAACTACTACCTCTTACCTTTCTCCTTCTCCATCTCTTCTTGTAGGTAGCGACTCTCCTTACAGATACACTGTTCCATGAGGCTTTTGCCCAGGCCGAAGCTACGTAAGGTAGACAAGGCAAAACGCCGCTGTCTCTTCCATGTTTCACCATTGCTTGCGAACAGACCAGCTGTGGGCATGCCTGGAGAAGTAATACACAGTATAATGCTTAGGGGAACTCAATCCTGTACTGCATGAGAGAGGGAGAGGTAGGGAGGGAGAGAGATTTTCACCTGTGGATTCTAAGCAAACCCTATCAGCTATTGAACTGTATGGTCGATCCACAAAGTTCTCAGCCTGTGTCACTATGGCTTCCTTCACCATCTTGTACCCAGACAGAAACACCATCTTATCCCTGCCGAGACGGACGCTGAACACATTTCCATAGACATCGGCGAGCTGTGGACATTAAACCAGAGAAGAGCCAACAGGTGAACCAGCAAACATTACTGCATTGTATGACAAAAAACAAACATTTCCTGAAGAAAATGTATGGGCTAGCAGCTGGAAGTGTGCTTGCTTCAGCATGAAAAGTTAGAGTTTAGCTCAGAAGTTATTTTTTTTCCCTTTGTGTTACAATTTGACCACCCAATGTCAGTATTCGCCATTTGTTTCTATGGGACAAAAATTAAGAATAAATGTGAAATACCTTTAAAAATGCATAAAGAATATCAAAAGGTTGAATACATCCTCATATCTCCTAAAGCACCTGAACAATTTAATAATAGTTAAATGAAACTTAAGCATAAGTTCAGGCAGGAAGACTATACTTCACTCAAATCCATTCCCTCTACCCCTTCTCCACCTCTTCCCACCTAATCAGTTAAGGCTACATCTCTTTGGTTCTACTTCATTCAAATTATCCTGTCATTTGCTGCTTATTATCCAATCAGTTTAAATGAATTAATTAATGGATGAACTTTATTTATATAGTACCTTTCATGCACAGAATGCAGCTCAAAGTGCTTTACAATTCAGCAGCAAGTTTAAAAACACACACATGCACAAGGAAGGGGAAGAAAATAAAATAGCAATTATTATTAATTAATTGCTATTAATAATATAGCATTTAAAACAATTTTTTTGGAAAGAAAGAGAAGACAAAATACAAAATAGAATGATAAATAAAGTTAATAAATAAAAGATTAGATAGGGAAAATAATTAAAGATTTAAAACAGACAACTGCTAGTTATAGGCTATAGTAAAAAGAAAAGTTTTGAGCTGTTTAAAACTGTCCACTAATGACTGTCTAATATTTAAAGGTCGGGTGTTCCACATTTTCGGGGCGTAGTGGCTAAAGGCAGCATCTCCAAAACTCTTCAGAGGTGTTCCAGTTGTTGTTGCTGTTAATGGTCTTGACTTTAAGCTAAATGATAGTTATTATTTACTGGCCTTCTTGGAATAATGTCACAATAAAATGTAAATGTAAAAAAGAAAGTCTGAATAGCAAAATTGAAAAAAGAGAACCAGAAAAGATGAGACAGCAATTTGAAAAGTTAAATCTAAACTATAAAATTAAAGCATTTAGAAATTCCATTATGATTTTGAGTCTTTTATCCTTAATAGGTCTCATAGTTTACAAGTGTCCCAAGGTAAAACCTCTCTAGTTAAAAAGCTTACCTTTGTAAAATAAATGTGAGGCTGTTTTGTGTCAACACTGAAGAAGTTACCCACAAGCGGGAGAGCCAGCGGACCTGGAGGATAGTTTGGAGGATTCCTGTTTCTGAGGAAATCGGCTATCAGGAGGAACAACAAAATAAACAGCAGTATCGCCTTGAGGTCAAGCCCCAACAAAATGTTATAAAGCCACATGGTTAAGCAGAGCCAGACCAACAGCTGACCAGTGTGGAAAATGTCGCTCTTCCTGTTTTTCTGCTGTCGTTGTCGATGCACCTGTGGGTGGAAATGCTTGTTCACAGCTGATAATATAATACAGAATTGAATAGAAAAAAATAGAAAAATCAGAAACTAACTCTGAGTTCAAAGTCTGTGCAAAGGTGCTCAGAATCAATGCCACAGCCTTACATAACCAACTACAGACCACACCTACCTACCCGTTGATAAACAGACCACACCTACCTACCCGTTGATAAACAGGACTGGACATCGATCTCCTTCATATGACAGGACTGAGTAATGATATTTAAATACCTAAATAATTATTATTATGCTGAAACATAAACAACATGCTGAGCATCATTCATAAGCAGCGACATTCTCAGCACAGCAATATGAAAAAATGTGATTGGAAATGTATAAATGCAAGATAAAGATAAAACATTAACTATGTGATGTGAGACAGAGTTTGGATGTTAATCAATGTCAAAGTAAACAGTGTAAAATAAACATTGCAGAGTGCAGTTTGAGAGGAGCGTGGGAATGAAAGGAGCTTAACTGGTCCATTGTATGGAGTTGTATGGAAACATTTTGGTTTCCAAGACAAACAAAAAACGAACTATCTCTAAGAAAACAGAAAAAAAACCTCTCAGGGTAATAGTATGTAATCTGTCACAGATCTATTTTTGTTCAAATGGTGAAAGTCATTCATGTGTTATGAGGGATATTTTTCAAGATTATTTTCAAGTTTTTTTTTTTTATTATAAACTATTAAATGGAGAGTGACAAAAGAGATGGGGGAAAAAGAGAGGGGGAGTAACGTGACAAACATCAAGACATGGCTTCAAACACACAACATTGGTGGTAGTCTTCTTAGCCTGCAGAGCTAGTTACCCATCATTAAGCATCATTAAAGGGTGCAAAGTTTACAGGAGTGCCTACATATTTTGGTGCAAAGTATCATAGTACACAAAAAGCATCTGTAATTACTGCATAAAAACAAGATATGCTTTATTAGAGCACTTTAGTTTCATTGCAGATGTCATTCATTTAATGGAGGCTAATCCACGTTTACACAATCAATATAATGACTGGCAAATTCAACATTTTTCTTTCATAGTTTTTATACTTGTCAAAAGGTTGTCAAAAGGTTAAAAGGCTGTAGTATTTTCATTAGGTCCTTGTTGAACTGAACATCCCTGGCATGCCTGATATGGCCATTTTTCAGTGCAGTTGCATTGGAAGATTGCTTTTCCATTTCACATTTCTCTGCAGCTCAAATTGCATATGGAAGTGTTTCACTAGCTAGTAGAAAATTAATTTCCACTTCCCTGATTTCTTGATGAGGTAGTGGTTTCATTTTACAACATTAGTTTAAGTTTTACATAGTGTTTGTTGGACTTCTGTAGCATAGTTCTATTTCAGAGAAGTTTTCATGCTTATTGATAATTTGGTTCCTTGCCTAGCAAACATAAAACTAAACAAACAAACAAACAACTAACCCTACAAACAAAAATACAGATGGTAGCAGCAATGAACAGGTTATCACAATGTGACAAAGAAAGCATTGAGTTCCCTGACTGTCCCGCAAGGCATTGTGGGTATTAGATTCAGAATTGAATTAGATGATTTCAATTGGATGTCGTAATTTTACAGTCAGTTTAACTTTCTGTGCATTTTTTAAAAGTGATTAATGGTTAAAAACTTGGCCATTTTGGACCAATTCCTTAGTGCTTTGCAAACTAAGAAAAGGTATATCAATTTAATGTACTTGCCACATTTCGTGTCATTCATGATTAGAAGATTTTTCATGTTTTTTCAAAATCTTCAAAAATGTGTGGCATTTGGCAGATATTGTCTGGCAGATATTTCATGTTGGGCATGTCAAGATACACATCTGTACCACGAGAAGAGCTGGATAGGGCAAGAAGGTCACCGAGGCAGGGCTAGCATCTTGAACTCCTCAGGGGAATGGGTAAAGCCCATCACACCCTCCATGCTGGGCATTTCTCCAGGAACAGGGGAGATGGTGAAACGTTGGAGTAGAGCGGCAAAGAAAAGGAACAGCTCCATTCTGGCCAGGTGCTCCCCTATACACACACGCTTACCTGTGGAGAAAGAGTCAACAGTAGCTAAAGTTTAGCACTTTCTTAACCTAAATATGTGTTGCTATCAGTAACTATATGATTATTAATCTTACTGTGTCTTAGGGAGCAAGAAATTCTCATTTCTAAATGTGAACCCAAATCATTCTTGTAAACTGAATAGTATGAGAACTGTTGAAAATGAAGTAGAATGGGACGGACCTGCTGAAAATGGTAAGAAGGCTTCTCTTCTGCGGAACCGGCCCTCTGAATCCAAGAAGTGTTCAGGGTTAAAAGTATCTGGAGTCTCCCACTCATTCTTATCAAACAGCACAGATGAAAGGTTTGTCATAATAGCTGTGCCCTGGAAAAAGGGACATGAGATGCTTGTGATACCAGTTGTATGTTAATAATTTACTAATTTAATGGCTTGAAATTTAGCCAGCGGTGAGTCTTGCTAAAAGTCCTTTACCTTGGGTATGAAGTATCGCCCCAGCATAGTGTCTTTACTGGCCATTTTGGGGAATCCCAGAGGGACAATATTTCCCATTCTTTGAGTCTCATGGATGACAGCGTCAGTGTAGGGCATTCTGGGTCTGTCAGCCATCGTGGGCTGACGGGATTGTCCAATCACTCTGTCTATCTCTGCCTGGACCTTCTCTGTGTGATGAAACCAAGTCAGAACAGCGATGTGATTTCATAAACTGCAGCTCATTGGGCGTTTTACAGTTGAAATGCCACAAAAATGGGTATGCCAAAACACCCATAACCTATATGGGAAAGTTCAATTACTTAATACGGTTAATGAGGAGGATTTCACTCACCCTGTATCTCTGGGTAGTTCATCATGAACACCAGGGCCCAGCGTAAAGTGGTAGCAGCGGACTCTGTCCCAGCCTCAATCAGGTCGAGAGTGCATATCATCAGAGTCTCTGTGTTGAAGCCAGCCTGAGGATCCACCTTCCTCTGGCAATGAGACAGCAGAAAATAGTTATTTTATGTTATTATGCATTGTGCTGTGCTATTATCGGCTACTTTATGCATTAATCATGGATGGAATATGACATTTTACATGTAGAATTTGCCATTCCGATAGTAGCATTGTGAGCTGGATAGTGGACTTCCGTTCTGACAGATTTAATTTTATTACTGTAACTTCCCCCGGGGTTTTGTTCTTTCCCTACTCTTGTACATTTTATACACTAATGGTTGCAACAGCCAATATGTAGATAGACATTTTGTCAATTCTGTAATTTTAACCTCTTGAAGGAGGGGGAAAGTGGACATGGCCATGTTGTTGATGACTATGCCATGGCGTGATGAATTCTTCTGTGAGTTAAATGTTCTCCAAAATAAGGACAAAAAAAAAGAAAAGAAATGAACTCTTTGCTCTTTTAGCATAATAAAATAACAACCTTGTTTATCTGAGGTTTATTGAGCCTGTTTTAACCTTTGGTATTATAGCCTGATTGGGCAGCTGAAGCATTAGCCAAAGATCAGACTGGAGAACCTGATGAAAATATCCAGCAGGGTTTCTGAGCCAGGCAGAACTGATTGAAATCTTTCGAAAGGCATGTGGTGAGGAAGGCCAAAGCTATTTTCGACTGCCCTAATCGCCCTGTAGAGTACAGTTTAAGTGGATGCCCTCTGGGCGCCACTTTAGTGTCTAAACTCAACACTAAAAGAACCTCACTTCAATTAGTTTTCTTGTTTTGCACATGAAGTGATGTAGAGTTTTATGTTTTATGTATTGTTACATGTACAAGAAGTGTGTATTTTGCACTGATGAGTGGGCTTTTATTATTGCTTTCTATCAAGCTATTGACTCCTTGCCTGGTTTTATCAACTGATGTAGGTCCATATAGTATACTGTATGTTGTGGCATTTTGTTGTGTTTCAATTTCCTTTTATATTGTGCATTTTTATTGCATGTGTTTATGTGTTTTTACTGTAAACCCTGTATGCAAACCAAATTTCCCTTACAGGACAATAAAATTTGCATTGCATTGAATTGAATTGAACTTTGTTCCAGGGAGCTTTATATAAAATGTAGAAATATCTTACCTTCTCCATCTCTGCCAGGTATGTGTCTACATAATCACGGGGATCCTCTGGGTTCCACTCCTCCTGGTGCTTCTTTATTTGCTCCTGCAGGAAATCTGTGATCTTCTTGTAGTTGGAGTGGATGGTCTGGTGAGGTCCTGGCAGGTACTTCAGCAGGCCCGGAAAGGCATCGTAGAGCTGGTTAAGGGACGACTCTCAGATCAGTGGCAGGCCAATGGTGCAATGCGTTTTGTGATCGTAAAATAACGGCTGAGCTACGTTAATGGATGTTGAATTACCCACCTGAGCTCTAGCTGTTCCAGCGAGCAGAACAGCCTCATTGTCCAACCGCAGAAGGTTTTGAAAGCTTTCATCGCTGTAGTCAAAGCGATGTCCGAAGACCACAGAGCAGATGACATTACCCACAGCACTGTTGATGGTGTAGTGGGGGTTGAATGGTCGTCCTGTTTATATAGTTAAATTCTATGAACTGATGATAGAAAATGTTTAGATATGATGGCAGTACACTGTTGACACCCTTGTGCATGCACGTGCATGGTGAAGTTATCACCAGTGAGTGATTTAATGAAATGTAACAAGGCCAGTGGTGTGGGGAGAAACGAACTGTTTTCCCACAGATTTTCCTTAAAATCTCCAGATAACAAGATGGATGTATTCAACAATTTGTACTAACAAGGGGGATGCTAACCCGATTCATCCCCTGCAAATCACCCCATGGTTATAACAAGTCTGTGCAGTATTTTTATATGAGCCTGCCAGGATTGTGTTGTTGGTGTTCTGCATTTATTCACAGAACCAGCAGACTAGTCCATATAATCTACTTGCCTTGCTCCTCTTTGAAGGCCTCACAAAGGAAGGTGCTTTCCAGTTCACTATGTTTCTCCAGCGACTTCTTGCCTTCTCCAAAGTAGTGCAGGTGGGTGTGGGCAAACTTCCTCTGCATCTTCCATAGGTAACCGTTGCTTAAAGCTATGCCTGTCAGTACATTATTCAAACTATTATTAACAATGCAAACGGGGTCTCTGCAAAGATGGGATTGTTGCATATAGTCTGAATATAAACATGTGTTGTGCCTATTTATTCATTACAGCTATTATAGATTTTATACAACCTGCAATTACCTGTCTTGATCAGGAAAAAAAACAAGAAAAAGTGATGCCTCATGATGTATATCAACTATGACCAGATTGTCTCTTATGCTTGAACACAGCAAAAATAAAAAGGTTGTTTTAACAGCTTTACCCTGGAGAAAGGAGCATGATTCAAGAAAGATAGTTGTGATCTCACTCACTCACTCGCTCACTCACTCACTCATTCACTCACCAAGGCCTTTGAAGACAACATCAAAGAGAGGGACGATGGGTCGGTCAGCAAAGCTATCCAGCTGGTTGACCAGGGCCTCTTTGACCATCTTGAATCCCGAAATAAACACCATCCTATTACCGCCTCTCCTCAAGCTGAACACTGGGCCATACTCCTCAGCGAGCTGGATGGGGAGCCATGATATCAATAAGATTGTATTACAAAACAGGAAATGTTTGACAATAAGTGACGACCTGAGCATTTTTGAATCTTCAAATGTCAGCATAATAGATGGCATAGAAATAAAGGCTATTTTTGTAAATTGTAACACTTGAAATTTAACAGCTTGAAATTTAATGTTGAATTGAGTAAAATACATGAATACTGATTGATATCCAATTAGCACGTGGTGAGAAACCAGTCCTTTGAACTGCAATTTGTTGTGTGAACGAATGAATGTTGGTTTAGTTTCTGTTTAGAAAAAAACCTAAATTCGGTAGGCCAAAGTGTTATTGTTCATCTGACCTTGTCCATGGTTTTGAAGTCTACTCCAGTGAAGACATTCCCTAGAAAAGGCACAGCCCAGGGTCCAGGTGGAAAGTTGTTTGGTGCCCAGTGTCTGACCACATCAGTCACCAGTAACGCCACAAAGATGAACACCAGCCAACCTGTAAGGTCCATACACTCAAACAATCTCTGTAAAATCATGATGATAATCTTGCAAAAGCCCTCTGGCAAAATCACAGTCTGAATGCTGTGGTGATCATGCAGAGACGTGATACCCCACTTGGTGGTCTTCTTCTTCAAAAGCTTTGTGAGAAGAGTGGAGGAGCCTGAATAGCAGGCTTCAAAAAACAAATGTTATGTAACACTGCTGGCCTCTCAGCTCTGTCGGGGAAAGTGGAAAACAAAGGTGGAACTTGAACTCTTCCAGTTAGCAAATCTTTAACCATGTAATGTACATTTTAGGCATATTTGATTTTTGAAGATTTTGACTTGTAGATGGAAAATACTGAGCTAGTATATTACTCCAGTGTTTACAAACGTTACAAATGTAAGCAAACTTTTTACAACCTCAAAATACATCAATTTAGCTGTCACATCAGTCCCAGTATCAAAAGCTCAGGCAATATATATTTCATTAATCAAAGGTAGTCTGGTAGGTGACTACACACGCACGCGCGCGCGCGCACACACACACACCCCATTTCCGCCTTCTTAACAAATTCACCAGTTGAGTCGAGCAGCACTCGTACTAGAATCGCTTAACAAACATTTTACGTGTCCTGCTCCTGAAAAATACCAAATGGAAACGTTATATGACGTAATAGCCCTGGGATGGATGGACGGGAGGAGTGTTTTGATATTTGTGTGTGTTTTCTTGTTGTTTGCTGATGTTTTGAAGAACAGAGCCCCGAGAAACTTTCCTCCTGGACCATGGTCTCTTCCTCTGATTGGTGACCTTCATCGCATCAAACCCAGCGAAATACACCTGGAGTTAACCAAGGTACGAGTGGGCAGGCATGCGTTACAACAGTTATAAAACAGATAGTTTCAGCAGGGCCGTGTACTGGTATATGCCAGTGGTCAGTGACATCCGCTGTCCGTGTAGTAAGATATGTTGCTCAGTGCGACAGGCTACCACATGCCCACTATAAACTCACTGAGTAGCTGCCATAGATACGCTAAGTCCCTGTAGTAATACAAGCCCATAGAAATATTACTTGATTTTGCGTTGTTTTAGGCTGTATCTTTGGCTTCTGCTCTTTAGTTTATTATCTGCCTTGTCAGCTCTATGCCTAGAAATGAATAACCTAAATAGACATGCCTGTATTAGCTCCTTATTTTTTTTTTTTAATCGCACCTACGAAAATGTGTCATTTGTGTTCAAATAAATTCTACCATATTTGAACCACCCCTATCTATGCCTACTGCCACCACTGATCATACAACCTCATTGCACCTACATTCAGGCTTACAACATCTCTCTGAATATTTCCAACCTCACCGTTAATTTTAACAGCAACGAGCTACAGGGACAGCTAACCCATTAGTAAAATCTGCCAACCATCCCGGGATTATGGGACAATTCTCCCCCACTCAGAGGTCCAGAAAGTGCATTGTATGAACAGCAACAGGCTTACCCATGAAACAAGTATACCAAGAATTGAGGATATTGTGTGACTACCCAATTCTGCTGCCATCATATGGTAAAAGAAAACTTGTCATTATGATTTCCTTAAATTGGGCCCTACCTGGTGTTTTTTATCTTCAACCAGAGCCACATGGCTGTTTATTTTGGCTGCTTCATAATTGGTCTTAATAAATCAAACAAATCCCAAAGACTAAACCAGTGGTGGATTTGGCAATAAATGCATGGCACCCAACATTCATGGAGTATAACCCGAATTTCCAGCTTTTATAGTTAACCTTGGCGTCATACTATCTAACATTATTCCTTTCATATTCCTCATCGATCACATTTTCCTAGTGAGCTCTACAATGTGAACAGACCGCTCAATGTTGGACCACAATACCAATCTGCTGTTTCTCTCTCAGTTTGCAGAGAAATATGGAAACATTTTCAGCCTTCGACTCTTTGGTGGAAGGATTGTGATAATCAACGGGTACAAGCTTGTGAGAGAAGCCTTGGTCCAAAAAGGGGAGGATTACACAGATCGCCCTGTCATCCCGCTGTTTCATGACATGGTTGGGAATAAAGGTAGTGTGTGTTGCATTTTGTTTGAAAAAGTTACCAGTGATTGTACCTAAGTCTACTCAAGACAATAGTATCAGATAGGACCCACAAATAAGTAATGTGTCTAGTATTGATTTTAAATACAATTTAAAATATATTGGAAAACATTGCTTTTGAGACCATCTCAAGAGTACTGTTTTATATTAACACCTCTTTCGTGCAATGAAAAGGGATGAAAAACCTAAACACTGTTGCTTTCAGTCAGTTCCAGTTGCTTTCAGTCTACGCTGTTTTATGTTCCCAACAGGTTTGTTGCTATCAAATGGCTATCAGTGGAAGCAGCAGCGGAGATTTGCTCTCCATACACTCAGGAACTTTGGTGTGGGCAAGAAGAACCTCGAACCATCCATCCAGCAGGAGTGCCACTATCTGAATGAGGCCTTTGCCCATCAGCAAGGTATTACGCAAATCTTAATTACTTTTTAACAAGCAACAACTCATTAGTTCTTCTTAACCAGCTACAGGGCAATATGTGTGTATTACCTGGATATGTGATTGACCCCAAGCCACCCATAGTTGGGCCTCCCAAAGTATCCATCCCTCTAAATGCTTTCATGATCTATTTTGATGCAATATGATAGAAAGCATATTAACAAGCACCATGACGATAAATGACCTACGAAACTACAGGTAGGTGCCAGAGTAAAGGAATCACCAGCATAAAGAGTCTTAACATGGCGCTGGGCCAACATGGGCTACCAGAACAACTTCAGTGCACTGGCTTGGCATAGATTTTTAAAATGTGTGGAACTAAATTGGACAGATAAAAAAACATTCCTCCTCAAGAAATTCTATGATTTGGTGATTAATATGGATGATTTGGTTTTAATAATGTGGTGGAATACACTGCCTCAGGTAATGCTTTAGAATCTGTGCTAAGGCATGTACCATGTAACCATCCTGGGTTTGAATCCGGTCTGGGACCTTTGTCACATGTCATCCCCATCTCTATCTCCTAATCTTTCCTGTCTATCTACTGTCAACTATCAAAAAAAAAGGCAAAATCCCCCCCCCTACAGTTCTTGGCATTTACCCTGCTATGGGTTCAATGGAAAAAAGCAGCCCACACTGTAACACAGCCACCTGAACCTTTCACCCTGGTAAACAAGCACTTTGGCTTGTAGACTTAATTTGGCGTGTGATGACCCATCTGACCATATGACTTTTTCCACTGCTCACCAGACCACTGCTTGTGTTCTTTGTACCACTTCACTTGCAAAGGTGTATTTTTATGTGTTATAAGGGGTTCATGCACTGTAACCCAAGTATAGCATCCCTCTATAAAGTTTTCAAGGGACTGTTCTTGATGAAACTACCTGCTCACACCTTAGATTGACATGCAGTTGACTGATTCAGAGTGGCTCATCTGTGTTTCCTTGCATCCTGCACCAATTCATGGGCATTGTAGCTTGGGAGTATGTAATTCTCTCCACAGTTGCGCCTAGTTGATGATCTCTTTCCCTCCAATTTGCCAACATCACTTGAACCTGGTCCTTGTCAAACATCAGCAAGTTGAGCATTCTCTAACAGTCACCCCTCTCTCAAATTCACTGAAATCTCTTCTTTGAGCTGTGGTAGTCAAAATATTGGACAATTGGGTCCAAAAAGGGGACACATGACTCTAAGCAATGGCATGTTAATTGTTGATTATCTGAGGAACCACATCTGTGTTAGAATTCAAGTGTATACTTCATTTTGGCAGTTAACTGTATTATGTATTTGCTATATCTACTTATCAACTAATTACCCATAATCAATATCCAATAGTGCTTTTCCTTGCTTTCTGCCCATCATACATTTTACGTTTTGACGATTGGCTTGGCCCTATGTTTCACAATGTTTCTTTCGCATTATCTCTTCATTTTTCAGGTGAGCCCTTCAATGCCCAGCTGCTGGTGAACAATGCTGTATCCAACGTAATCTGCTGCTTGGTGTTTGGGGATCGCTTTGAGTACAGTGACAAGCAGTACCAGTCTATCCTTCAGGACTTCAATGAGTTGGTGTACTTAGAGGGAGGGACATGGGCACAGGTGAGCCTCTAAGTTACACGGAAGGACAGGCATTATGAGGATTTTTAAAGTGAATTTAATGCAATAAAGTATAATAAGAGCATTAAAGGCTACACAAGGCTATATCCAGCCTGACCACAGAAACTGGCAATGAGCATTGAATGTTGAAGACACACAGATGTGTGTGTGTGTGTGTGTGTGTGTGTGTGTGTTTGTGTGTATGTATGTGTCTGTGTTGTGTGTGTGTGTGTGCATGTGTATGTGTGTGTGTACACTTCCACCCATAGTCCAGGATCAATTCAACGTATTTACAAGACATAAACAGCAAATGTTTTGAATGAAACCAGGTGAAATTATAGTTCAGATATATGAGTCACTGGATCTGTAATAAATCTCAAGTTCATTCATTTTCTTATTGGCCACCATTAGAGAAGGGCAAAAATATATCTAAATGTATCTTGTTACAGATTACAAATACTCCAAAATGAATTACAAAATACTGTCAGGAAAGAAAAAAAAAATTTAATTAAAATACTTGTGTGACTGGCCCGCTGCAGGGTGTCCGGTAAGAATTTGAACCAGATGTCTCTGTACGATCCAAGAATATTTATTGAGAAAGCAGTTGAATATGAATTTGAATGTGTGGTTCTGAAATGTAAGCAAGTTAACAAGAAATGTACATTAAACCTCATTATAATTACACAATTACAGGCCATAGTATTTCTATATCCATAATATTTACATTACTCTATATGCTGAAGACAGGCATTTGGACATTAATGGAGCAAGCATCGTTAACGTAAACTGTATGTAATAGCTGATACCATATGCATAACATAACATGAATGGGATATTGAGGGTTAAATGTTAGTTCTAGGCAATAGAAAGGTAAAATAATACACATTTCCCATATAACTACAAAATGTACCACTATTAACTGTTAGTGGGAAAAATTGGTGAACTGTACCTTTTAAAGCTAGCCACATGCTTCAACATTGCAACTGTCACGTATGCATAGGTTCTATCACCCAAATATACAACCCAATTATCAACCAACTGAATAACTACACACTAACTGCACATCAATATCACACTTAACACCACAACAGCAACATTATAACCGAGCAGGAGGAAAATGCTCGTCACAGATGATGATCTGGGCGATCTTCCCAACAGGCCACAGTGCGCGAGGTAACTGTGGATCCACTGTCATTGCAGTGAGACCGACTTATAGGTCTGGTGTTTCCGAGGTCCACTTCTGGCGCGTTTGCAGGCCAGGAGGTAGAGTATCTCCGATTCGGGATACACCACTTGGGGTAATGATGCATCTGGCCGCCTCATCAGCAGGCAGTTGGGGGTGACTGGGTCAGGATCTGCAACGCTGGATGAAACATATAGCCAAGAGGCTTGGAGTTGAGGATCCCCTCAATCTCCATCAGAACAGTCTTGAGCACTTCTTCACTGACTGGGCACCTAGGGTCACCTGGAGTGCTGTTTCAGGGAACGAATCTCTCGTTCCCAACATCCACTGAAATGGGGGGCGTTTGGTGGATTGGAATTAAATCTGATTTGCTGCTTGGGTAGTTGGGCTTGTAGGTCAGGGTGCTAGGTGGTGAAGGCCTTGCAGTAAAATGCTGGCTGGTGCAGACATAGTTGACATGGAGGGAGATCTGTCATCTGAGGAACTTCAGGCTTACCACACCATTTATGGCAGTTGGTGCACCCTCGCTGGTAACGGCGAATACCTCTCTTGTCCATGCAGGATCCAGTACCTTCTGTGGGCTTCGGCAAATACCCGCACCGGTCCTGGATGGCGAAGCTTTTCATCTAGGTCTCTAATGATTAGGTGTCGATGGTCGAGCACGATTGGGTGGATTGTTTCAGGGTCGAGATGGGTGCTGTGACCGTCCTCCCACACAGATCAGCTGAGTCGTGCTGTCTAGCAGCAGCCGGCTGCTGCTGGGTAGTAGTTTACCTTGTTCTGAGATGAGTGAGCTCTGATGGGAAGCAGTCTTGCTTTGCCTGCTGGAGGATAAGGTTCTCAGCTTCCCGGTAGTCACTGACAGAGGGAGTGGAGTCAGCTGCCTAGTGTAGGTCTGGGCGGTGGCTTAGAAGAGATCTACTAGGGAAGTGAATGATCTGATATCAGGTATCATATCAGGTATCTTGGAACAAGGACTGAGGGTTGTGAAGTTGCAGATTGTTGCTTTTTTGAACTCTTCACTGCCTAGATAATGAGCTGGTGGAATTTCTGGCCACTGATCTGGCGCCTTGTGAAGGAGGGTAGGTCCCTGGTACCAACGACTCTGTGCCCCTAGCTCAGCCAGTGTCATTCCCTTAGTTATGTCGTCTGCTGGGTTGTTGGCCGAGTCCACGTACCGCCAGGTTTTACCATGAGTCAAATCCTGTATTTCAGCCAACCGGTGCCTACAAAGACTTTAAATTGTCAGGAATCAGTTTTAAGCCAGATCAGCACTGTAGTCGAACTGGTCCACAGGATGACTTGGATGGGCAGAGTGAGCTCTGTGGTGAGAACTGAGGCCAACTGTACCCCTGTTAGAGCCGCACATAGGTCCAGGCGAGGGATGGTCCTGTTTCTTAGGAGCCACATCATGATCTTGCAGTGAGGAAGGCTACCTCAACTTTACCACTCTTCGGGTCTAAGGTAGGCTACTGAGCCGCAGGCTTCTCTGAGGCATCACAAAACACATGAATGTCCCTCTGACTGCTTGGAGTGTCCAGTTCTGGACTGCTGTAGCATCTGGGAGGAGTGGGACAATTCACTTTCCCACTCCTTCCAGGTCTGAAGCAGGTTTTCCGGTAGGTCAGGATCATCCCACTCTCTGTGCTTTGCCCACAGCTGTTGCACCACCACCTTAGCTCTTGTTGTGAAGGCAAGGCAAAGAAAGGCAAGGCAAGGCAAGGGAAGTTTATTTATATAGCACATTTTGTACACAAAGGCAATACAAAGTGCTTTACACAAGGTATATAAGACATTGAAGGGCACCAGATAGCCGAAGGAATCGTATTGACTGGCTAATATTTTGGTGTGCAGAGTGGTCTGTGGGAAGGTAATGGTTCTTAGATTGTATGATAGTGTCAGATGGGCAGTGCCGAAGAAGGACTAGTGCTGACTCCTGAACATCTGGCTGGGCATGTGCTATCCAGACCTCAGCACTGTCAGACCTGGCGGTTGAGGGAAGATGGCTGATAACTGCTGGGTGGCGGCTTGCCCACTGGTGCAGCTCAAAATCCCGTCCTGCCAGGAGTGCTTGCAGCTTGTCTACCAGGGTCCTTGCTTCCTCTTCTGATGACTCTGTAGTAGGTTGTCCACATACGAGTTGAGAACTGACTCTCGCAGAGAGAGAGAGAGAGAGAGAGGCAGCCACTTCAATGACACAACAGAATCAACCTGAAATACTTAACATGTTTGTGTAATTTGAACACATGTAAATTCCTCAACACACAACATTTAACCAGAAATACTTCACTTAGAGATGGGCTGGGTGGACTGACAGACATTATCCGAGAGGTTGACTTTACGAACTTTACGAACATGGTCCATTTTCCATTCAGTGTGACAGTATAGGAATTAGGCTACTGAATATAGGCAACTATTTTGTCTGCCACCAGTTAGTGATGTCAGAGTTCTTCATCACAAATCTGTCACAAGTCTGTGGCTTAAGGCTATGTTGAACCTGATCATCCTGTGCCCTAAAAGAATTGATGGAACGAATGAGTGGACAGCAGCTACATGATATGAATCTATCTGTGAAAGCCTGATATTGTCAAGAATATGCAGGCTATTGGCCTCCATCTGCGTCTGTGTTCAGTACAACTTTTCCCAGGCTGTTAAGGTGGCAGACTATCTGTCTGGGTAACTGTGTGTTTGCTCTGTAGATTTACAACATGCTGCCCTGGCTGATGAAGTGGCTCCCTGGACCTCACCAGAGGATATTTGTTCTGTTGGATAAGCTGATTGACTTTGTGAAAATTAGGATCAAAGAACACAGAGAAGACTATGACCCCTCATCGCCAAGAGACTACATTGACTGTTTCCTCTCAGAAATGGGAGAGGTCTGTGTGTGTGCATTTGCAAGCGTGTGCGTGTGTGTGCATGTGTGTAAGGAAATTTTGTTTGGTTGTATTGGGCTTAAGATTCTGTTTGTTTGTCCTCTCTGCATTTTCTAATGAAATGGCTATGAATGTTGACAAGCCACTGATTCTTGCAGTTGCTTTGTTGTGTTGTCAGTAGGAGGAGGATCCAGATTCTGGGTTTGATCTGGAGAATTTGTCTTTTTGCACCCTGGACCTGTTCGCCGCTGGAACTGAGACCACAACCACTACTCTACACTGGGGACTGCTATACATGATCTACTACCCACACATACAAGGTGTGTTTGCGTATGTATGTGTGTGTGTGTGTGTGTTTGTGTTAGGGAGAGAGTGAGAGAGTGAGTGTAGGGTGGGTGGCAGGTTCTGTGTTACTTGCATTGTTCAAGGGTGTGTGGCTTTCATTGGCATAATTTTCTCAGCAGCCATGTACGAGGGACACCAAATCAGACATTGTTTCCTGTTCTTTCTATGTGCAGAGAGGGTCCAGGCTGAGATCGATACTGTAGTTGGTTCATCCAGGCAACCCTCTGTGACCGACAGAGAAAACATGCCCTATACTGACGCAGTCATCCATGAGATCCAGAGAATGGGAAACATCTTGCCCTTGAATTTGGCCCATATGGCAACCAAGAACACCACGCTGGGCAAGTACACTATCCCAAAGGTACATGATGCACATGTGAGAAGGAATTGCTGTATGTGACAAGGATTGTCGTCAAGGACACTGGAGAGTTAGCAGGCGATCACACTGAGAAACGTCGCTACAGGCGCAGCCGCGTCAAAAACACCTAGGCAGACCGCTGTCGGGCAAAACAGCTTGGTGCGCCTGTGGAGCAGGGCTGTGTGTGCGACCGGGTTAAAGGCCGCTAATATCAGCTTTTCATCTGTGTTTGCCAGTGTCCCACCGTTCCCACCACATCAAACCGCATCAAAACAGGAAGGAAAGCCCGCCTTCTGCTTGATTTGATTGGCTGCCTGGCCCAAATGTGACATTGACGAGCGGTGCGACTCCGCGCCTTGCGCTGAAAAGTTGAGAATATTTTAACTTTTATGTGCGCCTAAAAATCGCCAGAAAAACGCGACGCGTGTCGCAAGAGAAGAGCGCGCCCTAGGCGCGCCGTACCATAGGAAAACAATGGTTTTGGTGGCGACGCGTTTCTAGCGACGCTTCTCGGTGTGATCGTCCCCTTAGTTCTCTTTTTTGCCCATAGTTCATTAGGCACCAAATGACAACCCAACACAACATAAATTAGACACCACCAGTGGTAAGTCTCTCTTCAACCCCTCCAGTGTTGAATCAACAGTCTCTGTATAAATGTTCCCTTCGTGGGTATAGAGTCCATCAGTCTGCAGCCTTTTCAGGTCAGGCATACAGACACGCTCCCCTGCTTCAGTCCATGGGCTCCTCTCACATGTAGACCAGAGATTTTCTGTCTTGCAGCTACTGAGAGAGACATACAAATGGGAAAAAGATAATTTGGTGCTAATGTGCCTTGTTGGCCAGCTGGGCCACTCCTGACTCTCTGACTCCCAGCCGGCACTCGATCCCAGCCCCGCATGCCACACTGTAAAATATATTGTGTAAACCACCTTGTCATGCTTGTTGTGTCGTTTGTTTATTTCTCCCTTGTTTGAATTATTTTTGTTTGTGAAACAGTTTATGACAAACTTGTTTTGTAAACAGCAAAAGGTTGATTTGATTTGCTTTCTTGATTAATGCTCTAAACTCAGGGCACCATGATCCTGCCCACGCTGCACTCAGTTCTACATGATGAGTCTGTGTGGGAGACTCCACACTCTTTCAACCCTCAACACTTCCTGGACCAGGATGGCAAATTTAGAAAGAGAGAGGCCTTCCTTCCTTTTTCAGCCGGTCAGTAGTTACAACCAAAAATCAATTACATGCTGTTTTAACCAAGTGATAATAATAAAAAACATTTTTTATAATAATTGTTTTACTAATTTCAGTTCTATGGTGGATCCTTACTCTTAAAACCCCTTGCACTCTGAGTTTCCCCTAAATTTCCCCTTAAGTAGCTTCAAAGTTGGAACAAATTTTTTTTCCATACTGTATGACAATGTCACGGACATATTCTGCATCTGCTTGTTCCAACGCTTCATTGAAGCTGTAGCACGCTTATATTGAGTGAAATATTAAAACCCAAGATGCCATTTTGGCTGCATCATTACATCAAATGGAAAAAATCTAGATGTTTTGTGCACCATGTTATACATATTTCCTTGTAATTCAGTAATTCAGGTATCTTTGGAAACCTTGGGATCTTGGCTAGAATTTAAAATAAAGTTCTGTGGGTTTGAACAAAGCTTGGCCACAAATCATACATTTATAATGATGGTCCATTTTATTTAGTCTGTATCTGGAGTTTTGTTTCCCCCCCCCAATATTTAGTAACAAAGAAACACTAGTAATTGATAAGGCTTTGCTTTTGTAGATGGGAGGTGAGGGGATTAATGCCCACATCCTATCCTTATGTGCTGCAGCGATCTACTGTGAATCCCATTGAAACATTTGTGAATCAAACTGAACTAGAGTATTATATCTTCCCAGGTAAGCGTGCATGTCCTGGGGAACCACTGGCCAGGATGGAGTTATTCCTCTTCTTCACCTCCCTCCTTCAGAGGTTCTCATTCTCTGCACCCACTGGAGAGGAGCCCAGTCTGGACTTCAAGTTGGGAGCCACTCACTGTCCCAAACCTTACCGCCTCTGTGCCATACCAAGATAAACCACTCACTGTCTCTGACCTGCTCTACCCCCATACTTAATAAAGAACTAAGAGAAATGGCGCTGCAGAACCTTGAACAGCATAAACTTTCAAAATCGGAAATTTTCTTTTTATTGCCCAAGGCCGAGTGGCACTGTGCTTTATTATGATAAATCATGAATGCTCAAATCTTTACGAAAAATGTATCAACATTCTAAATTGTATGTCTTCCTTCTGTGTACTCAAATACAGAAGGTGTTTTCCACATCAGTTACCCCTATGTTATACCTTAAAAACATCTACTGTAATCTGTATCACCATGTTGTTTTATAATGTCCTATAGTATAAGCAAAACATAATTTGGAAACATTTTATTCTCAATAAGCCTGTCCAATAAACCTGCATATTATACTTGTAAATATGTAATAACATCCTTGAAACAAAAGATTACGTCAACCTTTTTTAAAGAATTATCAGAGAACCAAATTCTTAATACACTTCACATTGTATAGTAGATTTGTCAGACTCATTCAGGCCAAAATCCAACTTGTACTTGAGTGTGTAAATAAATGATCCTGAGGTTCATTTCCTGCTCATTCTTTATCATAGTCTGATAATAATGGAAGAATTTTACTACTTCACTGCATTAGATTCAATAGTAGGCCTTCAAGTCTTCCAGTAAGGTTGTGCATGAGTGTATGTGTGTGTGTTGTGTATTCCAGATAGATAAATAATTTAACAATTCTAAGGCAAATTCTTACTTAGACAGTCTTGATGCAATCAGCAAATCTTTTACCACGTAAATTCTAGGCATATTTGCATGTTTTTGAAGATTTTGACTTGTAGAGGGAATATCATTTTTAAAATTTTCTCCACCTAACTCAAAATACTGATGTACTGTAAAACGTTACAAATGTTGCACGTCACAGCCTACTATCAGTGCAGTATCAGAAGCTCCGGCAATACTGTAATAATTCAGCAATCAAAGGTCACACAAAACATTTCCGCGTTCATAACAAATTCACCGTCGACTGACCCAGTCGAGCACTCGTCTTACGGCAGTCAAAAGAGAGTAAACATTTGACGTGTCCTCCGAAAAATACCAAATGGAAACATTATATGACGTAATAGCCCTGGAATGGATGGACGGGAGGAGTGTTTTGATATTTGTGTGTGTTTTCTTGTTGTTTGCTGATGTTTTGAAGAACAGAGCCCCGAGAAACTTTCCTCCTGGACCATGGTCTCTTCCTCTGATTGGTGACCTTCATCGCATCAAACCCAGCGAAATACACCTGGATTTCACCAAGGTAAGTACGTAGTTCTGGTCCTCAGTTCTGATTGGCTGAGTCACGTTCGAAGCCGTTGTAATATCAGATAAAACGAAGCTGAAGTTAGCTCCAGATTCGTAGCTCCCTATTCGCGGCTGGTGATGTGCGACCGGGAACGAGTCGATTTTTTCGAACATAGTTTTTTATTAATGACAAACTGGGAATACTTTGTTAGTTAGTATTTCACTTCAGGCCACTGTGTGGGATCATTAATCCAGCTTTATTGGAGCAATAAAAAAGGACATTGATGGAGGCTAATTAAGGGCATTTTTTATGTAGGCTACCTCTCCCTCTCTGTTGGAGGCAGGACCGCCACTTTTGCCTGTTTGTAGGCAATATTGTTTCCCCCCATGGTGGGCGTGGCTTTAGACGCGCTCTGCAGTGTGTCTATAACAGAACTTTGAGACTTCCAAGAAAAAAACACTTTAAATGACAAGTTTGGCGATTTTGGACCTAGTCTATATATAATTTGTCTCTTACATGTAGTACTTGGACCCATAATACTGACTCCCAAGTCCGCTGTCGGTTGGGTTGAACCTGCGAGCTCTGTTGCTATCCTCTTGCTACTAACAATCAGTCCAAATGGGGTATGCTAAAATATCTCCAAAAAAGCCAGACTGTGAAAACAATATGGCGACCAACCAACGTATTTATATTCACAGCCCAGAAAGCAGCAGCACCGCAGCATTTTCACTCAGTGGATATAGTCTTCTGCCAAACTCTGCCTGCCTCCATGTGCAGTTGTTACAATCTGACCTGACCGTCTGCAAAATCATGCCAACAGTAATGCACTTGCCTGGACCTTAGGACAACCAAACGATCCCTAGTAGATATCTGCCAGGAATCGGGCTCATAGGAGGACAGAAGATCAAACGGGCGAGACCCAGTTTAGCCTTAAAAGTCATCAATTTGATTCTAAATTCAACAGGTAGCCAGTGTAAAGAGGCTATGGCTGATATGATCGTACTTCCTGGAATTAGTTTGAAGCCTTGCAGCTGCATTCTGTTCAAGCTGCAGGTGATTGAGAGAACTTCAACTTAGACCGGAGTATAAATAATTACAGCAGTCATTTGTCAAGATCAGCAAAAGAAAGATATATTCAGATTTTTGTGATATTTCTCAGTTGGAGGAAGCAGGACTGACCAACTTTCTTAATCTGTTGGTCAAAGCAGAGGTCAGAGTCAAATAACACTGCCGCCGGTTTAATATAGGCCGAAAATCCGAAATAATGTTGCCAAGAGGGAGCATACAAAATGGAGAATAGCAGTGTTGGGCAAGCTACTTGGAAAATGTAGTGAGCTCTACATTAAATGAAGCTCCACTACATTGAAGCTATCCCCAAGAGAAATGTAGCTAGCTAAGCTACGAGCAACATGGCAAAAGTAGTTTGCTACATCGAAGCTACTTTTTTTTTTTTTTACATTGCATCGCATTACAACAAAAACAAACAAACAAAAAAACATGTGCTCCACATAGCCTAATAACATAAAGCAAAGTGCTGAGAGTGTGTGTATGTTCATCTATGTTTGTTTGTGTGTGTGTGTGTGTGTGTGTACACTTGTGTTTGCATGTGTATGCTCAATCTAGTGGAGACTTGGGCACATTAGCAGGATAAAGCTGTGGAGACGTACTTTAACAAACTCTTTTATCTCAACTCAAACCACAGTAGCAAAAGAGTAAAGACCTGACGCGTGTTAACTGTATTCCCTGCACCAGAGATGTCGTAGGCATCAGCCCAAGGATTGGTAAGTGATGTCACCGTCATACCGAAGTGCCTCCATCGACACAGTTCCTCCGTGTGGCGCTGGCATCACGTACCTATCCTTAGCAGTATTATTCCAGACCGCAGCAGAAAGCTCCGCTGCGCTTGAGCTTTAGAAATGCTTGGGAAAATGTAGCTTTTGTGGACGTTACCGCACTACTTGAACAATAAAACAGCTTCGCTACTAAAAACGCTATTTGATTCAAAAACAGCGATGCTACCACCACGCTACTGAGAAATGTAGTTAAACTAGTAGCGCCGCTACTTGTAGCGACGTTACTGCCCAACACTGGAGAATAGTAGAGGGCCAAGAAGTGACCCCTGAGGGATGCCACAGGTGATACCCACTACAGATGAACAAGCATTCCAACAACAGGGAAATTCCTCCCTGTGAGATAGGATTTAAACAGATTCAGAGCAGTATCAGTAATGCCAATGCAATTTTTCAAGACACCTAAGAAAGGTCAAGCAGTCGCTGTACCATCTAGCGCTATAAAATCAGACTGACATTTTTGAAAGATGTTATTGTTCGTATAGGATGTTAACTGTGTGGAAACTTCTTTCTCCAATACCTTGGACAGGAAAGGCAGTTTAGATATTGGTCTATAATTATCAAGGACAAGGAGGTTTTTTTAAGTAGTGGTTAAATTAAGGACATATTTGAAGTAGGAGGGGACAGAACCAGTAAATAAAATGTTATTTATAATTAGAGATGTTCCGATACCATTTTTCCCTTCCCGATACCGATTCCGATACCTGAACTTGCGTATTGGCCGATACCGAGTACCGATCCGATACCAGTGCGTTAAAAATATATATATACTATATTATTATTATTTTTTAACAGCTGTATACTACTAACCCTGTATGGATGCGATATGATTGCTATCATTGTTGTATGGCCTGGCTCAGGTTAAACCCTTTGTAAAACATGAACAAATACATACAGAGAATGAATGCCATAGAACTTTCTTTTATTATCTAGTTTGACAGTCAGTCATAACTTAAGAAGAACATAAATAAAACAATCTAGGAATAAATAACAATTCCTTTAAAAAACTGTTAAAGTGCAGCCACAATTTAGTAAAATAAAAGACATCTAAAATTTTAAATAGTACAGTAACAGTATAAAACAGTAGTGCAACAGCAACTTAAAAACTAAATAAATCTAGGAATAAATAACAATTCCTTTAATAAATTGTTAAAGTGCAGCCACAATTTAGTAAAATAAAAAAATGTAAATAGTACAGTAACAGTATAAAACAGTAGTGCAACAGCAACTTAAAAACTAAACATTCAAAAATAAACAAGAATTACAATTACAGTGTAAAACAAAAGAGCAGCAGTTACACAGTAAACAAAAGTTCAAACAAGTAGGCTACACATTGCAGTAGCAACTTAGTATTGCTCACAATTTCAAGAGCAATGGCAGGTTCTTCTTCAAGAAGATGAGCATTTCTGCTCTCTCTCCTCCTAGCCTGTTCCTCCTTGCATCAGCAATGTTGGAGGCTGCGCTGAACAGTCTCTCGCTATCCACACTGGTACAAGGAGCACAGAGAAATTTTGCAGCAGTGGCAGCCAGGGTGGGAAACCGAACTTGGTTGCCTCTCCAGTACTGGAATGGGCTGTCTGAGCGCGGGATAGTTTGCTCTGTCAAATATGTCTGTATTTGAACCTGTGTGCTTGTGCTGCTTGCCCCACGTTCCTCATCATGCTCCTGCAGGATTTCCTCAAACAGGCCCTTCAAGCTGCTGCTGCTGCTTGGCTGTGCTTCCATACGTGGGGCCTTTTCCGACGCTGGCTCTGCTGCCTCAGTTGTAGTCCTCCTCAATGACTCCTCCGTCTTCTCCACCTCTTGAGTCAGTGCATCCTTTGCATGCTTGATGCTGTCTGCACTTGTGAAGTATCTGAAATAACAATAAAACATAATAAATAAATGTCTAAAATAAACAACAACCTCCTCCATAGTAGCTCTTGGTGGTGACAGACATAGGTTAATGCAATAGTAATGCATATGATGCATGTGCATAAAATAATAACAATGCAATGTCTAGATATCTAGAACACTATTTCTAAGTTTTGTTTATAATATGGACTATTACATTTAATAAGCATACTATTAGACATACCTGTCTTTGAAACGCGGGTCCAAGAGAGTGGCAACTGCATACAAGGGCTCATCCTCGATGGTTCTGAATCTTTTGTTGACAGACTCTAGAAGGGTAGTTTTCATCGTTTTTATACCCGTGTCCTCCTGGTTCTCCCGAGCAAGCAGCCGTTTTAGCACTGTGACCGAGGGGATAACTTCAGCTGCAGAGGAGGTGGAGGAGCTAATCTGTCTGGTCAGTTCTTAAAATGGTGCCAGAACGGCGATGGTTTTCTCCAGCAAATCCCACTGGTTGGCTGTCAGGGTCGCTGGCAGGTCGTGGTCAGCTCCATATGATGAAATCGATCGCTTCTGCTCCAGTAGACTCTCGACCATATAGAACGTGCTGTTCCACCTCGTTGCCACGTCTTGGTGCAAACGTTTGGTGGGCATTTGGAAATCTTTCTGGATATCCTCCAGGTGTGTAGTAGCCAGTGGCGAGTGTTTAAAATGCCCAACTATCTTTCTACCATTCGCCAGCGCATCACTCACACTTCGCTGTGATAGTAGCCCTTCGTGCACCACCAGCTGGATCGAGTGGGTGAAGCATCCCAAACTCGACACGTCCATCTCGTCCATCGCTTTCTTCATGTTGCTTGCGTTGTCGCGCAAAACAACATGAACATTGGACTTGGGGATGTTCCATTTTACCAGCATCCCTTCAATTGTTTCGGCAATTGACGTGCCAGTATGTGACCCACAGAATTCATTTGCTTGCAGCACCGCACTTCGAAGAGCAAATGTCGAATCCGTGTCCACCCATTGTGCAGTTAAACTGAGCAAAGACATTGGGCACACGTCGGAGCTCCAAATGTCAGTCGTAAAGCTAATCGCCTGCACGTCTTTTAGCCTATATGAAATGTGTTCCCTCACTGTCTCGTATAGTTTGGGGAGGGCAGTTTTGGAGATGTATTTGCGACCTGGCAAAATGTACCGTGGCTCCAAATGATCCATTAAGCGGCAAAATCCCACGTTTTCAACGACCGACGGGTTGGTCGTCCAGAACAATGAATTCGACAAGTTTGTCGGTTATCTTTGTTGCTTTTGGGCTGTCTTTGTGGAATTTATCGCGTCGTTGGAATGCGGTTTCCAACGTTTGCTGCTGCAGTTCGTCCTTTTTTTCCCCCTTTGCCTTGGTGAACTCATCGTGCTCTTTCGCGTGATGCGTCTTCAAATGCTTTATAAGATTGCCGGTGTTGAAATTGGCAACACTAGTGCCACCCCTCGAAACTAAAGCCTTGCATACTGTACACGTCGCCGTTTTACTGGTGGGATTTTCCAGTGTAAAATATTGCCAAATTGCTGACATTTTGCTAGCTCTGACTAACATTACACTCTCCGCTAGCACCGCACGTGTTGTTGTTTGCCTGTGTAGCGTAAATGAAACAGTAGTTGCCAGTGGCAGCCTGGTGGCAGCACAGCGCAACTTGCTGTGTAGGCTACTGTTTTAGAGCGGCGAAGAAGAATTGATTTCCGTGAAAACGGCCGTTTTATCTGGGTGAAACTACTTTAAAGTTGTTTTTTTTCGGGGCTAATAAATGACGTGATATTGGATCGGTGCATAGACTCGCGTACTCGCCGATACCCGATCCAGCATTTTAGGCTGTATCGGAGGCATTTCCGATACTGGTATCGGTATCGGACCAACACTATTTATAATCAATACGATTTAAGTGCCAATTGCATCAAGAACATCTTTTAGGAGTTTAGTTGGAATCATGTCCAACATGAGGATTTGAGAAATAGCTTAATTTCTAGAGTAGACTCATCTGTTAAAACAGTTAGCAGGTATTGAGGATATTGTGTGACTACCCAATTCTGCTACCAGCATTTTGTAAATGAAAACTCTTTAGGAATTCCTTAATTTGGGCCCTAGCTGGTGTTTTTCTCTTCAACCAGAGTCACATGGCGGTTTATTTTGACTGCTTCAGAAATGGTCTTAATTGTGTCACCTCAAAGACCTGACCACAAATCCCAAAGACTAAACTAGCAGTGGATATGGGGACAAATGCATGGAACTAATGGAGAATACTTTGGCTGCTAGCTCAGTGTATCTAACATATTCCTTTCATATTCCTCATCTATTGTATCTTCCCAGTGAGCTCTACAATGTGAACAGGCCACTGAATGTTGGACCACAATACCAATCTGCTGTTTCTCTCTCAGTTTGCAGAGAAATATGGAAACATTTTCAGCCTTCGACTCTTTGGTGGAAGGATTGTGGTAATCAACGGGTACAAGCTTGTGAGAGAAGCCTTGGTCGAAAGAGGGGAGGATTACACAGATCGCCCTGTCATCCCGCTGTTTCAGGAAACGTTTGGGAATAAAGGTAGTGTGCGTTGCATTTTGTTTGAAAACGTTGCTAGTGATTGTACCTAAGTCTACTCAGGACAGTAGTATCAGGTAGGACACACAAATACGTAATGTGTCTAGTTTTGATTTTAAATAAAAAAGTTATTCGAAAGAATTGCCTTTGAGACCATCTCAAGTGTACTGTTTTATATTAAAGGATATGGCTGGTATTTTTTAATGCATTGCTTACCGTCAACAAATCCTATGAAAATAACATAATCAACAATGCGTTTGCTCTACTCCCGTTACTTTCTGACTTCCCACGTACCATTTTTAGCCGTCAATCCGGAAGTCATTGGCTCCAATTGTAAGCTAAAAACCTTTAAATACAGCTCACAAAGACATAGTTTCAATTTAAAAAATTGCTAACTGTTACCACGAAAAGTCATGCTGTTGTAGTTATTACCAAACCAAATTCAAATGGGAACAAATTCTTCATTACGCCGGGGACTATTTTCGGTGCTACGGAACTACTTTCCTGAGATCGCAAACGTCTTTACAGCCGGCTTATTAAGTTGTTTGAGGAAAAAGTCGGCTGGCCCGGTCCATCGCGATGATGAAATATGTTGCCCAGAGCAACGGCATGGGTCTTTGACGTGTTTTTAACCGTTTTTTTTAATACAATGGAGTTCTATGGCTACATGGACGAGACTTCTTGGCAAAACAAAATCATTGCTGATTTTGTTATTTTCATAGGATTTGTTGACGGTAAGCAATGCATTAAAAAAACACCAGCCTTATCCTTTAACACCTCTTTTGTGCAATGAAAAGGGATGAAAAACACTGTTGCTTTCAATCTACGCGTTCAGTCTACGCTGTTTTATGTTCCCAACAGGTTTGGTGGCATCAAATGGCTATTCGTGGAAGCAGCAGCGGAGATTTGCTCTCCATACACTCAGGAACTTTGGTGTGGGCAAGAAGACCCTCGAACCATCCATCCAGCAGGAGTGCCACTATCTGAATGAGGCCTTTGCTCATCAACAAGGTATTACACAAATGGTGGAAAACACTGTCTCAGGAAATGCTCCAGAATCTCCTGTAAGTGCTTAATTGGTTAAGATGTGGGAACAGGGCTGACCAAGTGAGATACATTTACATCCTTTTCATGGTCAACAAACCATTCTGTGACCGTGCGTGTCCTGTGGATGGGAGTATTGTCACCACTGGATGAATGTGATTACTCAGATTTGTTGTATAGTTCTTGACATTTACCCTGCTGTGGGTTCAATGGATCAGAACCATGCCAGTAAAAAGCAGCCCACACTGTAACACAGCCACCTCGCGTGTGACGACCCATCTGACCATATGACTTTTTCCACTGCTCAGTACACCGATGCTTGTGTTCTTTGTACCACTTCACTTGCAAAGGTGTATTTTTATGTGTAATAAGGGGTTTATGCACTGCAACCCAAGTATAGTATCCCTCTATAAAGTTTTCAAGGAACTGTTCTTGAAGAATGATGAAACTACCTGCTCACACCTTAGATTGACATGCAGTTGACTGATTCAGAATTGCTCATCCATGTTTCCTTGCATCCCGCACCAATGGGCATTGTGGCTTGGGAGTATGCCATTCTTTCAACAGCTGTGCCTAATTGATGATGTATTTCCCTGTAATTTGCCAACATCACTTGTCAAACATCAGCAAGTTGAGCAGTCTCTAACAGTCACCCCTCTCAGTCACTGAAATCTCTTCTTTGAGTTGTGGTAGTCAAGATATTGGATAATTGGGTCTGTCCAGCATTTTTACACATGAACTCTAAACATGATGGGATGTTAATTGCTTGATTATGTGAGGGACCACACCTGTGTTAAAACCTGTAAAAAAAAAAGCTAGACGTAGTGAGTGTGACGTCACCCATAGGTTCCTGAAGGGCTGTTTTGAAGCCAGAAGATTGGGTTTACGATCGCCACCATGTTGACATTTTTTAGGCGCCAGCGCAGCCAAAGCGAGCCTGAGGGTTGTCCGCAGAGTCGCAGCACCGCCTACTGTTGGTCTGTAATCGGCGACCTGTTGGTCACTGGGCAGGCGACCTGTCAATCACTAGGAAAACAACCCCGTTTTATATCTGTTATATCCTGTTAATGATACCATGTAAAAAAAATGTATTGATTCTATACTTTGAGTGAGAAGTTGGGATGTGGTCCCATTGACTTGCATGGAGTTGGGCCGGGTTTGGAGCCTTTTTGGAGCCAGCCCCTAGCAGACGTTAGAGGAATTGCTGCCTGCCGCCACTTCCTTATTGGCTTCAAAATTCACCTGTGGTTTTGGCCACTTGGTTAAAACTCAAGTGTATGCTTGAGTTTAGTAGTATGTATTTGTTATATCTACTTGGTCTAATCATGTATAATCAATATCCAATAGTGCTTTTCCTTGCTTGCGGCTCATTATACCTTTTAGGTTTTGACCGTTGGCCCTATGTTTCACAATGTTTCTTTCGCATTATCTCTTCATTTTTCAGGTGAGCCCTTCAATGCCCAGCTGCTGGTGAACAATGCTGTATCCAACGTAATCTGCTGCTTGGTGTTTGGGGATCGTTTTGAGTACAGTGACAAGCAGTACCAGTCTATCCTTCAGGACTTCAATGAGTTGGTGTACTTAGAGGGAGGGACATGGGCACAGGTGAGCCTCTACGTTACACGGAAGGACAGGCATTATGAGGATTTTTTATGTTAATTTAATGCAGTAACGTATAACAAGAAGAGCAATAATGTCATACACAAGGCTATATCCAGCCTGACCACAGAAACTAGCAATGAGCATTGATTGTTGAAGATCCCCATTTGTTTGCGTGTATGTTTGTGTGCGTGTGTGTGCATGCAAATCAGGCTGTTAAGCTGGCATCTGTTTGGGTAACTGTGTTTGCTCTATAGATTTACAACATGCTGCCCTGGCTGATGAAGAAGCTCCCTGGACCTCACCAGAGGATATTCGCTCTGACATATAAGCTGATTGACTTTGTGAAAATTAGGATCAAAGAACACAGAGAAGACTATGACCCCTCATCGCCAAGAGACTACATTGACTGCTTCCTCTCAGAAATGGGAGAGGTGTGTGTGTGCATTTGCTAGTATGTGTCTGTGTTTGCACATGTGTATGCAAATTTGTTGTATTGGGCTTAAAATAGTGTTTGTTTTCTGTGCATTTTCTACTAATGAAATGGCTGTGAATGTTGACAAGCCACTGATTCTTGCAGTTGCTTTGTTGTGTTGTCAGTAGAAGGAGGATCCAGATTCTGGGTTTGATCTGGAGAATTTGTCTTTTTGCGCCCTGGACCTGTTCGCCGCTGGAACTGAGACCACAACCACTACTCTACACTGGGGACTGCTATACATGATCTATTACCCACACATACAAGGTGTGTTTGCGTGTGTGTGTATGTGTGTGTGTTAGGGAGAGAGTGAGAGAGTGAATGTAGGGTGGGCGGCAGGTTCTGTGTTGCTTGCATTCTTCAAGGGTGTGTGGCTGTCATAGACATAATTTTCTCAGCAGCCATGTACGAGGGACACCAAATCAGACATTGTTTCCTGTTCTTTCTATGTGCAGAGAGGGTCCAGGCTGAGATCGATACTGTAGTTGGTTCATCCAGGCAACCCTCTGTGACCGACAGAGAAAACATGCCCTATACTGACGCAGTCATCCATGAGATCCAGAGAATGGGAAACATTGTGCCCCTGAATTTGGCCCATATGGCAACCAAGAACACCACGCTGGGCAAGTACACTATCCCAAAGGTACATGATGCACATGTGAGAAGGAATTGCTGTATGTGACAAGGATTGTCGTCTAGGACACTGGAGAGTTAGTTCTTGTTCTCACCCATAGTTCATTAGGCACCAAATGACAACCCAACACAACATAAATTAGACACCACCAGTGGGTAAGTCTCTCTTCAACCCCTCCAGGGTTGAATCAACAGTCTCTGTATAAATGTTCCCTTTGTGGGTATAGAGTCCATCAGTCTGCAGCCTTTTCAGGTCAGGCATACAGACACGCTCCCCTGCTTCAGTCCATGGGCTCCTCTCACATGTAGACCAGAGATTTTCTGTCTTGCAGCTACTGAGAGAGACATACAAATGGGAAAAAGATAATTTGGTGCTAATGTGCCTTGTTGGCCAGCTGGGCCACTCCTGACTCTCTGACTCCCAGCCGGCACTCGATCCCAGCCCCGCCTGCCATACTGTAAAATATATTGTGTAAACCACCTTGTCATGCTTGTTGTGTCGTTTGTTTATTTCTCCCTTGTTTTAATTATTTTTGTTTGTGAAACACTTTATGACAAACTTGTTTTGTAAACAGCGAAAGGTTGATTTGATTTGCTTTCTTGATTAATGCTCTAAACTCAGGGCACCATGATCCTGCCCACGCTGCACTCAGTTCTACATGATGAGTCTGTGTGGGAGACTCCACACTCTTTCAACCCTCAACACTTCCTGGACCAGGATGGCAAATTTAGGAAGAGAGAGGCCTTCCTTCCTTTTTCAGCCGGTCAGTAGTTACAACCAAAAATCAATTACATGCTGTTTTAACCAAGTGATAATATTTACTCATTTCAGTTCTATGGTGGATCCTTACTCTTAAAACCCCTTGCACCCTGAGTTTCCCCTAAATTTCTCCTTAAGTAGCTTCAAAATTCTTTTTTTTTTTTTCATACTGTATGACAATGTTACATATTCTGCATCTGCTCATTCCAACGCTTCATTGAAGCTGTAGCACGCTTATATTGAGTGAAATATTAAAACCCAAGATTTTTCTATGGCTGCACCATTACATCAAATGGAGAAAGTCATATTTGGTATCTTTGCAAACCTTGGGATCTTGACTAGAATTTAAAATAAAGTTCTGTGAGTTTGAACAAAGCTTTGCCACGAAATTGTGCATTTATAATGATGGTCCCGCCGGTTGTGAATCAAACTGAACTAGAGTATTATGTCTTCCCAGGTAAGCGTGCATGTCCTGGGGAACCACTGGCCAGGATGGAGTTATTCCTCTTCTTCACCTCCCTCCTTCAGAGGTTCTCATTCTCTGCACCCACTGGAGAGGAGCCCAGTCTGGACTTCAAGATGGGAGCCACTCACTGTCCCAAACCTTACCGCCTCTGTGCCATACCAAGATAAACCACTCACTGTCTCTGACCTGCTCTACCCTCTAATGATAAATCCCATGCTTAACAAAGAAATAAGACAAACGGCGCAGTACCTCAAGCAGCATAAACTTTAAAAATGTTCTTTTTATTGCCCAAGGCCGAGTGGCACTGTGCTTTGTCATGATAAACCGTCAATGCGCAAATCTTTATGAAAATTTTGATCAACATTCTAAATTTTATGTCTGTCTGTCAATTTACTCAAATACAGAAGTTGTTTTCCACAGCAGTTACCCTATGTTATACCTTGAAAAGGTCTTCTGTAATCTGTATCACCATGTTGTTTTAATGTCCTATAGTGTAAGCAAAACATAATTTGGAAACATTTTATTCTCAATAAGCCTGTCCAATAATCCTGTATATAATATTTTTAAATATGTAATAAAATCCTTGAAACAAAAGATGATGTCAACCTTTTTTAAAGAATTATCACTGAACTAAATTCAGAATACACTTAACATTGTATAATAGATCTGTTTGTACTTGAATGTAAATAAATTATCCTGAGATTCAGTTCCTTGTGCTCATTCTTTATCATAATCTTATAATAATGGAAGAATTTTACAACTTCACTGCATTAGATTCAATAGCAGTGTCATGTTTGTGACTTTCAGTCCCTGCTTCATTGTCTAGTTTTTGTATTTCTATGTGTATTATGGTCCCTGTCTAGTTCTACATGCCATGTTCTCTGTTTGCCCCAGCTGTTTCTGATTTGTAATCACCTCCCCATGTGTATATTAGTCTTGTTCCCCAGTCAGTCTTTGTCAGATCATTATTTCCTGTTACGTGTCAGTTAAGTGCTCCCGTCTCTGTTTACCTGTTGTTTCCTGCACCCGTTATATTAAACACCCAGTCTTGGGGTTTGATCACTACCTGCCTCGCTGTCCTGCATTTAGGTCCTCACCACACCTCATCGTGACAAGCAGGCCTAAAAAAAAAACCTCACTGTTTGAATGGCAGGAGAGCTAAGGCCTCATAGTGCAGCAGGCTAATATAGGCTACAATCATAAATCAGATGTGCTATATTGGCAATAAAACATTCAGAATAACATTTATTAACCTTTTTCAAATAGTTTTTTTCAAATTTGTTTTTTTGTTCAAAAGCTTTGTGAGAGGAGTGGAGGAGCCTGAATAGCAGGCTTCAAAAAACAAATGTTATGTAACACTGGTGGCCTCTCAGGTCTGTAGGGGAAAGTGGAAAACAAAGGTGGAACTTGAACTCTTCCAGTCGGGTTGTTTGTTCAACTTGGTGCATGAGTGTGTGTGTGTGTGTGTGTGTGTCAAGTCAAGTCAAGTTTATTTATATAGCCCTTTATCACAAGCATGTCTCAGAGGACTTTACAGAGAATGTGTCTAGCTAGGTCTAACTAAACACAATCAGTGGTAAACAAAATGATGTAGGACAAGCATAATGAAAAACACAAGGTAGGTAGGAGCAGATTTAGCGAGACAAACAATCTGCCTATTCTATATAGCCTAACCTACCCGGCACCCCAGCCTTAGATCCTAAATGCACACAAGGAAAAACTCCCAGGAAAAACCTTAGTGGGAAAACTTGGTGTGTGTGTGTGTGTGTGTGTGTGTGTGTGTTGTGTGTTAGGGAACTCTTCCAGACAGATTAGAATAAATAAATGAACAATTCTAAGACAAATTCTTATTTAGTAGACACCCTCAATGCAATCAGCAAATCTTTTACCATGTAAATTTTAGGCATATTTGCATATGTTTTTGAAGATTTTGACTTGTAGAGGGAATATCATTTTAGAATTTTCTCCACCTATATAACTCATGTATAAACGTTACAAATGGTACAAAATATTTAGTTGTCACAGCAGGGCCGGTTTTAGCCTGCTATATTAGGGTGGGCTGGTAGAAATAATAGGTGGGCAACTTGGGCGGTAGCTAGCCCAGAGGTTAGAGAAGCAGACTAGTAGTCTGAAGGTTGCCGGTTTGAATCCCTGGCCAGATTGCACAAAAATCTGGCAAAAGGACAGCTGGCAACCAGAGGGTTGTCAGAGTCAAGATCAGATGCAAGCTCCTGCCATTGTGCCCTCAGGCCTCTCCAGCTTATGGCTGTGTGTTTGTGTATGGGGTGTTTGGATGGGTTAAATGCAGAAGATTAATTTCCCCATGGGGATTAATAAGTAGTAAATAAGTAGTATTCTATTCTATTTTATTCTATTCTAATTTATAAAGAACAATTTGAAGCAGGGAAATTGGGAGGTAGTGAAGCAGCATTTCTAAGTTTGCTGCTACCCTATGATTTGAGTCAGTGGAGGGCAGATTGATTTACCCTAAAATAAAAAAATTCCTTCATCCAGATTTTAACATAATCAACTCCATAATGTTTCTTTTCATTGGATGAGCTTAGTTCTCAAATAAAATTAAAACCTAATCCAGTGAGACTTCTCACCATAGCCAATATTTACAAAAATAGAAGGTAGTCTTATTCAAACTCAAATTGAAAAGTGACAAAGAAAACAACTTTGAAAGCAGATTGACTTATCCTAAAATAAAATAAAAACCTTCATCCATATTTTAACATAATCAACTCCATAACATTTCTTTTCATTGGATGAGCTTAGTTCTCAAATAAAATTAAAACCTAATCAAGTGAGACTTCTCACCATAGCCAATATTTACAAAACTAGAAGGTAGTCTTATTCAAACTCAAACTGAAAAGTGACAAAGAAAACAACTAAATCAACTAACTCAAGCCTATAGGCTACTCAAACTTCAATGTAACTATATAGAAATATGGCATCCAACAGGGCAAAATCAGAACAACATTTTATAAAACGTTTTTTTCACTTTGTTAGGTACATCCAACAGCAACCTGAAAATCCATATGTACAGTATATCAGTGTCTTTCATAATCGTAATTGTGCTTTGGCAACACATGTCAAATACCATGCCAATAAAGCCTATTGAATTGAATTGAATTAAATTGAGAGAGAGAGAGAGAGAGAGAGAGCAAGAGCGGTTACGTTCTAAAGCACAAATAAACCTCCGCACAACCCTGCGGGAAGTGCCGCAACGCCTGATTTGGTGTGAATACGGCCACACTCTGTGCAGCGGACGGGTCTGCTTCAGAGGGGGGGCGTGGGCAGTGGGCGACTTTGGAGGCGGGCCGTAGGCTGCCCACCCAATCAGAAGTTAGAAACGGTACTGGTATTTTCTGTGCTATTTTTCCATTGGCTGAACAAAAACATTTTTTTCTTAACTTTTGATTGGCTGAGCCCACCCCTGCCCATAGCTACCGCCGGCCTTGTGTCACAGCCTACTATCAGTGCAGTAGCCTATCAGAAGCTCCGGCAATAATGTAATAAGCAATCAAAGGTCACTCACAATAAAACATTTCCCCGTTCATAATGACTTCACTGTCGACTGGCCCAGTCGAGCACTCATGTTACGGCAATCAAAACAGAATAACAAACACTTAACGTTTGCTGCTCCTAAAAATACCAAATGGAAACACTACATGACGTAATAGCCCTGGAATGGATGGACGGGAGGAGTGCTTTGATATTTGTGTGTGTTTTCTTGTTATTTGCTGATGTTTTGAAGAACAGAGTCCCGAGAAACTTTCCTCCTGGACCGTGGTCTCTTCCTCTGATTGGTGACCTTCATCGCATCAAACCCAGTGAAATACACCTGGATTTCACCAAGGTAGGTAATGTGACGTAGTTCTGGTCTTCAGTTCGGATTCTGTCACATTCGGAGCCTTTATAAAATATCCGATAAACACTGCGACCGTGTAACGGTGAGACCATGGAAACAGAATCAATACAATAGACACTTCCTGATGGATCAAGGTCATCCATCAATCCAAGAATGCCAAGTCGATAGGGGTCCACAGAACTTGAATGGATATAAACGGTCTTTCACTTTCAAATCAACGTTCCTGGATGGTCGGAGTGGCGGCCATTTTTATGTGAGGCTAACGTTAGCTCTGTATGAACTGACTTGCAGCAAGTCACTGCAGGTGAGAGGTTTTACAGCAACAACCAAAGCAGTGGAAAACTGGCATTGCAGCTGAATTAAGTTGTCACCTTGCCTCCACTGAGCTCTTTTATCAGCTGCTGCTGTCTTTGTAAGTAACGTAGGTCAAAGGTTTTGACATCTGTGCAGTTAGTGGAAGTGGTTAAAGTTGAATTCATCAGTTTAAGCCGATGTCCATTAGCTGGTTGAAGTTAGCGAATGCTAACTTTTCTTCTCCACTAAAGCTAGGCTAAGCTATGTTAGTTTATATCATTTAAGGGGCTAAAGTTGATGATGCTTACCAGCTAGGTTTGCTAATATGCTGGTTTTGACGAGAAGAGCTAGCGAGAAAAGCACAATCTTTGATAGTGCTACGTTAACCTTGTCGCTAACGCCAGCTTTCCATAGAGTTTTGACAAGTTGCTAAGTACTCATGCAACAGACTCGTCTGCAAAGTTCTCAAGCAAGTGTGACACACTTTATGGCCTGAATGCTCGGACTTGCGCTGTCACTATATCAACTAAAAATGGCAAACAGTGGAAGGACCATGTTATCCATTCAGGTTCTGTGCTTGGGTCCTTGTGGAGAACTTCTTCCCAAGTTGTCTTGTTGATAACGAAAGTAAGTACAAAGAAGCTTCCTTGCAGTTTGAGATGGGCTGTAACATTTTGGCTCTCAGACCCAAATCTGAGAATATTTTTATTGTTAGATATGACTTTGTCCAGAATTCAGAGACTATCTGTACTGTAGGCAGTGTTGTGCAAGTTCACACTTCACAAGAGCTAGCTCAAAGTTCAGTTGACACAGATTAAAATGAACTAGTTCGCGTTCATAGTTCACAATTTTGAATTTTGAACTAAGTTCACAGTCCCAAAAAATGAACTAGTTCACGTTCATTTCTTCCGTTTTTTTTTTTTAAATGAGCTGCTCCGAGCTATTCTTTTTCAATAGAACCTCCTCCTACCCATCCATCCCCAGCCCCCAATCACTGCCACTGCCCACTTCCCAAACTAAATTAATTACTGTATACTAATATAGAATCACAGACAGAGATTACTTTTAAAAGCCAAGAAAAACCAATGTGAGTATATGCTTTACCACTTGAACAATGTGTCATATTATGCAGAAAGTGAAAAAAAAAAAGTTGCAGTAAGGTATACTGTAGATGCAATGGAAATTTTATTTAGCCTGCATGAACCAAATTATGCAGCAGTTCAAAAACATAAAATAGATTCATATGCTTCCAAGCGAGCTGATACAGGCTCCACCACTGGCTTCATTACAGTCGCTAGCTGAAAGATGTGCTAAGATTTCAGTTCTGCAGAGCACACAATTTAGAGTATTTAGAGTACTTCAGCAGTACCGGTAGCTGCGTCTGAATTGCCAGTTGCACTAGCCATGCTGGGTGCCGTAAATCCTCGGGTGCCGTAAAACACAGTGCGTGAGCGTTGTTAACTCTTGCGGGAGTTAACGACGCTCACGTTCACGTTCATTAGTTGCAAACGGATACGTTCAGTTCACCGTTCATCAAAAACATGAGCACGTTCAATGCACAACATTGACTGTAGGTAGAGAGATAACAGTGAATGATGATCTAAATGATCTAAATAGTCATTCTTCTACATTCTGTAATTGCAGTAACTTATTGTAAATTAAATGATACTGAAGTTTAACAATTCATCAATTTGCTGGGGACCCCCTGAACCCCCTCAACTCAACTCAATGAGAGAGCTTCAACTTAGACCAGAGTATAGAAAATTATTTGTCAAGATCAGCAAAGGACAGATAGAATCTGATTTTTGTGATATTTCTCAGTTGGAGGAAGCAGGACTGAAAGACTCTCTTAACCTGTTGGTCAAAGCAGAGGTCAGAGTCAAATAACACTCTCAAGTTTCTAGCCACAGGTTTAATATTGGCCAAAAGTCCTAAATGATGTTGCCAAAAGGGAGCAAATGAATAGAGAATAGTAGAGGGCCAAGAACTGACCCCTGAGGGATACCACAGGTGATACCGACTACAGATGAAGAAGCATTCCCATCAACTACAGAGAAATTCCTCCCTGTGAGATAGGATTTAAACAGATTCAGAGCAGTATCAGTAATGGCAACCCAATTTTTCAGGACACCTAAGAAGGATACCATGGTCAACAGTGTCAAATCTAGAAGAGAGAACAGTTGCCCACATTAGATGCCATCAACAAATCATTAGTAACCCCTGCAAAGCAGTCTCTGTACCATCTAGCGCTATAAAATCAGACTGAAATTTTTGAAATATGTTATGGTTCAGATAGGATGTTAACTGTGTGGGAACTACTTTCTCCAATACCTTGGACAGGAAAGACAGTTTGGAAAGGATATCAAGATTCGTTTTTTCACTAGTGGTTAAATTAAGGGCATATTTTTTTAGTAGGAGGGGGCAGAACCAATAGTTAAAATTAAATAAACTATTTATAAACAATAAAATTGATGTGCCAATTGTATCAAGAACCTCTTTTAGGAGTTTTAGTTGGAATGATGTCCGACAGGAGGATTTGAGAAATGATTTCTACAGTAGACTCATCTATGTTAAACAGTTACCAGGTATTGAGGATATTGTGAATGAATGAATAAATTCATCTTTATTTGTCCGTTAGGAAATTTGTTCTGTACAATCATCGGTGGCAAACGACAAACAAAAGGAAATAAACATTATCACAAGCAAGACAGGACATCACATTAATGTCATAACAGGACACAAAACATACATGATTGGCAATGGGGGGAAATGGGGAACAATAGGGAACAGTGATCAGAGTCTGTTGTTGATTAGTCCTATGAATGTTTTATTTGTTCTTCTTGTCCTGTGAAGTGGGGTCCGAAACCTGCGTCCTGATGGGAGTAGTTCATATTGGCTGTTGAGTGGATGAGTTGTGTCTTCTATGATCCGGTTTGCCTTGTGTATCGCACGGGATGTGAACAGTGATGTAATGTCCCGGCATTTGATTCTGCAGATTTTGCTTGAGATATTAACAGGCCTGGAATTAAGCCATTTTTAGGGCAAGGCCACTTTGGCCTTTGATAAATACAAATTTATTGGGGCATCGCGGCCAAAATGTAGGGCACCAAGGCCAAAACCAATGGTTATTAAAATCCTTTTTTCAGTCCTTTTTCCTCAACAAAATAAATATCCTAATAGAAAAATTAAGTGCTGCAGTGTGATACAGCACATATGTAAGATGGCTCAGACTGCAAAGTTAGTTACATGTCCAGTAACACACGATAACGTAAGTGTAACCCAGGCTATTTTCTGTAGCTACAAATTACAAATGTCCCCTAAACTGTAGAGATTTTTTCCTATCTTTAATCAAGAGCGTGGTCTTTCAATTTGAGAGCATGATTTATTGATTTCATGTTCAGATTTTGTAATGCTTTCCCTCAAACCCTGTCCTCGCACTCAAATATCTCCTGCTTGCACTTAGATTTGCTCTGCTTCTGCTCAAACTGTATGCTTGCACTCAGATATAATGTTGCTTGCACACAGATTTCCTGCGCTCCAGCTTCAGCCCTTCTCCTCGCACTCAGGCTGCTTCTGTGCGCTCGTGAAACGTCTGCTCTCGGATTTCTGCTCTGCTCTCGGATTTCTGCTCTGCTCTCAGATTTTTTGTGCAACAACCCTGTCAAAATTCCCCAACCAATAGAATGCCAGGTGTAGTGTTGACCAATGAAATGATCCCTGCCTCGTTGCGGGTGCGTTTGCTTTACTTCTTAGAGCATCCCGTACGGGCGGTTACTGTTTAACCGGGTTCATCCACTCCCGCCCTCCGGGGCTTTATTAAATACGACTTTTGGAATAAAAGGACAGTTAATGTATATACCAGCGCCTGTACTTTTTCTTTTACTATAATAGCTACATAAAATAGTAGCCGTATAGCACACCGGCCTCCCGTCGGTGTGCTAGAGGAGAAAACAACGTCACCTTCATGACTCAGGAGCGGGAGTCTCGCGGATCACTGGCCAATATGGACCGCCAAAGTCAAGGACCTCAAGTAAGTTTTTTATTTTAATGGTGCTATTACTTCCTTCAAATTGAATTGGTTAAGTCATATTTGCGGCATAAGAATACATCCATGATAATATGCTTGGCTTTCAAGTGTTGTACGTTATGGGAACATTGTTGCTAGGCAACTAACAACAAAATGGACGCCGCCGTGTTTCATTTTTTTCCTGTATTTTAGTGTTTAGAAATGGGAGAAGTACCAACAGCAAAAGTAACCAGCTAACACATTAAGACAGTAGAAAACAAAAGTAAATTCAATGAGCAACTACATTTTAAAAACGCAATTGGTGTGTTGTGTATATATCCTTCTCTTCAAATGATGTTTACCTTTGCTGTGTCAAAGTCTGCTCTATCAGAAAGGTTTCACATATTGGAAATACGGTAAACACGTCCCCACTTGCAGGTATCATATCTGTAACATATCTACAATTAAATCAGTTACATTGCAGACATTAAGCACTAGCTTTCCAGTTGAACAACGAGGGGTCTGTTACTGTTAAAGCTGAGGAAATCCTTAAATTGTGTCACAGATATTATTCCAATTTATTCCAATCTCAGTTAATGCTACAGCGTGATTACTGGAGATTGAGATACACATTTAGCTACTCATAATTTCTCTGGGTTTGACTGGGTTTATAAGCATTAATTAATGGCTTCATTAATTTTTAATAAATCATTTACTAATGCTTTGAAAATCATTTAGAAGTCATTAATAGGCAATGTAACTGATTTAATTGTAGATATGTTACAGATATGAACATGATACCTGCAAGTGGGGACGTGTTTACCGTATTTCCAATATGTGAAACCTTTCTGATAGAGCAGACTTTGACACAGCAACGGTAAACATCATTTGAAGAGAAGGATATATACACAACACACCAATTGCGTTTTTAAAATGTAGTTGCTCATTGAATTTACTTTTGTTTTCTACTGTCTTAATGTGTTAGCTGGTTACTTTTGCTGTTGGTACTTTTCCCATTCCTAAACACTAAAATACAGGAAAAAAATGAAACACGGCGGCGTCCATTTTGTTGTTAGTTGCCTAGCAACAATGTTCCCATAACGTACAACACTTGAAAGCCAAGCATATTATCATGGATGTATTCATATGCCGCAAATATGACTTAACCAATTCAATTTGAAGGAAGTAATAGCACCATTAAAATAAAAAACTTACTTGAGGTCCTTGACTTTGGCGGTCCATATTGGCCAGTGATCCGCGAGACTCCCGCTCCTGAGTCATGAAGGTGACGTTGTTTTCTCCCCACCGACGGGAGGCCGGTGTGCTATACGGCTACTATTTTATGTAGCTATTATAGTAAAAGAAAAAGTACAGGCGCTGGTATATACATTAACTGTCCTTTTATTCCAAAAGTCGTATTTAATAAAGCCCCAGAGGGCGGGAGTGGATGAACCCGGTTAAACAGTAACCGCCCGTACGGGATGCTCTAAGAAGTAAAGCAAACGCACCCGCAACGAGGCAGGGATCATTTCATTGGTCAACACTACACCTGGCATTCTATTGGTTGGGAAATTTTGACAGGGTTGTTGCACAAAAAAATCCGAGAGCAGAGCAGAAATCCGAGAGCAGAGCAGAAATCCGAGAGCAGACGTTTCACGAGCGCACAGAAGCAGCCTGAGTGCGAGGAGAAGGGCTGAAGCTGGAGCGCAGGAAATCTGTGTGCAAGCAACATTATATCTGAGTGCAAGCATACAGTTTGAGCAGAAGCAGAGCAAATCTAAGTGCAAGCAGGAGATATTTGAGTGCGAGGACAGGGTTTGAGGGAAAGCATTACAAAATCTGAACGTGAAATCAATACATCATGCTCTCAAATTGAAAGACCACGCTCTTGATTAAAGATAGGAAAAAATCTCCATACTAAACGCCTCACATGCAGACTATCGGTAGACGCTACAATTTACCGATGTTCCCTAAACGCCTCATGCAGGCTACTGCTACTGATAGCGTTTTTGCTGCTCTCAACCCGGTTAATTTTGCTATATTCTTCATTACAGCGGCTAATTACCCGCTATACATTTAAACTTACACTAGTTCTGCTCAAGCACTCATAGCTCTCTCCTTCTTTTAGCAACTTTCTCGCTAATCCCACAGTTGTTTACACGCTTTTCAGATCTGCTAGTTACTTAGCTTAGCAGTTAGCGATGGCGTCTCTTTCTCCCTCTCAGTTTAATTAATAATTAGCTGTTAATGTTTACGTTAACGTTACACATATATTTGCGGAAGTGGGAGAAATCTCGCGCTACTGTTGAATTCCAGCGTGATGACGGAGACACTGGGAAACGTGAGTTTGTTTATTTGCTGCATCGCATGTAGTTTGAAATGAGGAAATCCGCAACTTTCTTTTAAAGACGAGATGAAATGAAAAATGCCTTTTTAACCCTTTTAGATCACATCCCCGGTCATACTGTGCACCTATTTAACAATATATGCCAAAAAAAATACCAAAAATCAATTTCATTGTATTCTTATATCAAAATTCAATCATGTTTTCTTCCTGTAAAACAAAATATGCCGTGTGCTTACGTAAGCATGCCCGTAACTAATTTCAACCAATAATATCATGACATCCACCCATCAATCAATCTTCAACTTTTAGCGCACAGAGCTAAGATTCATTAGTTAGCTAGCTAGCAACAGCATGGTACTTCGGTGTGTCTTCGGGTGTTATGACACACCCACTTTTCAACGTTCAAATCAAATTCCTTCCAACGTTATGTCCCGCCTGTCTTTCCTGTTTCACTCGGAAATACGTCACGATACGGAAGTTAGATACTCTCGAAATGCCGTTTCATCTCGACTTTAAGGGTACAACGGCCAGTTCAAAACAGGGCATGCCAAACTGGCCGCGTGGATAGTTAATTTTAGAAGGGGCATTACGGCCACACTCCGGGGCATCCACGGCACTGGCCGTTTGGCCGTGGTATAATTCCTGCCCTGTATTAATGATTTTTGTTATCTTGTTTTTATTGACGTGTGTTAAGGAACTAAACCAGGCGAGGAATCCAAAGTGTGACTACCCAATTTAGCTACCAGCATTTGGTAAATGAAAACTTGCATCTTTAGGATTTCCTTAATTTGTAGCCTACCTGGTGTTTTTCTCTTCAACCAGAGCCACATGGCTGTTTAGTTTGGCTGCTTAGGAAGCTGTTTTAATTGTCACCTCAAAGACCTGACCACAAATCCCAAAGACTAAACTAGCAGTGGATATGGGGACAAATGCATGGAACTAATGGAGAATACTGTGGTTGCTAGCTCAGTGTATCTAACATATTCCTTTCATATTCCTCATCTATTGTATCTTCCCATTGAGCTCTACAATGTGAACAGGCCACTGAATGTTGGACCACAATACCAATCTGCTGTTTCTCTCTCAGTTTGCAGAGAAATATGGAAACATTTTCAGCCTACGACTCTTTGGTAGAAGGATTGTGGTAATCAACGGGTACAAGCTTGTGAGAGAAGCCTTGGTCGAAAGAGTGGAGGATTACACAGATCGCCCTGTCATCCCGCTGTTTCAGGAAGCGTTTAGGAATAAAGGTAGTGTGCGTTGCATTTTGTTTGAAAACGTTGCTAGTGATTGTACCTAAGTCTACTCAGGACAGTAGTATCAGATAGGACCCACAAATACATAATGTGTTGATTTTAAATAAAATTAAAAAAGTTATTGGAAAAAATTGCCTTTGAGACCATCTCAAGAGTACTTTTATATTTTCTTTTATACTTTTTATATTTTTTTATATTGTTGTGTATATGTTTTATATTAACACCTCTTTAGTGCAATGAAAAGGGATGAAAAACCTAAACACTGTTGCTTTCAGTCAGTTCCAGTTGCTTCCAGTCTACGCTGTTTTATGTTCCCAACAGGTTTAGTGTTTTCAAATGGCTATCAGTGGAAGCAGCAGCGGAGATTTGCTCTCCATACACTCAGGAACTTTGGTGTGGGCAGGAAGACCCTCGAACCATCCATCCAGCAGGAGTGCCACTATCTGAATGAGGCCTTTGCTTATCAACAAGGTATTACACAAATGGTGGAAAACGCTGTCTCAGGAAATGCTCCAGAATCTTCTGTAAGTGCTTAATTGGTTAAGATGTGGGAACAGGGCTGACCAAGGGAGATATCACTTGCAAAGGTGTATTTTTATGTGTAATAAAGGGTTTATGCACTGTAACCCAAGTATACTATCCCTCTCTATGAAGTTTTCAAGGAACTGTTCTTGATGAAACTACCTGCTCACATTTAGATTGATTCAGATTCAGAATTGCTCATCTGTGTTTCCTTGCATCTCGCACCAATTCATGGGCATTGTGGCTTGGGAGTATGTAATTTTCTCCATACTTGCGCCTAGTTGATGATGTATTTCCCTCTAATTTGCCAACATCAATTGAGCCTGGTCCTTGTCAAACACGTTGAGCAGTCTCTAACAGTCACCCCTCTCTCACAATCACTGAAATCTCTTCTTTGAGCTGTGGTAGTCAAAATATTGGATAATTGGGTCTGCCCAGCATTTTTACACATGACTCTAAGCATGATGGGATGTTAATTGCTTGATTATCTGAGGAACCACAACTGTGTTAAAACTCAAATGTATACTTAATTTTGGCAGTTAGCCGTGGTATGTATTTGTTATATCTACTTGTTATAATCATACATAATCAATATCAAATAGTGCTTTTCCTTGCTTGCGGCCCATCATATGTTTTACGTTTTGACCATTGGCCCTATGTTTCACAATGTTTGGGTCTCTTTCGCATTTTTCAGGTGAGCCCTTCAATGCCCAGCTGCTGGTGAACAATGCTGTATCCAACGTAATCTGCTGCTTGGTGTTTGGGAATCGCTTTGAGTACAGTGACATGCAGTACAGGTCTATGCTTCAGGACTTCAATGAGTTGGTGTACTTACAGGGAGGGGCATGGGCACAGGTGAGCCTCTACGTTATATAGAACAGGCTTTATGAGGATTTTTATGTCAATTTATTGCAATAAAGTATAACAAGAGCATTAACGTCATACACAAGGCTATATCCAGCCTGACCACAGAAACTAGCAATGAGCATTGAATGTTGAAGATCTGTTGACGGATGTGTGTGTATGCATGCATGCAAATGTGTGCAGGCTGTTAAGGTGGCACACTATCTGTCTGGGTAACTGTGTGTTTGCTCTATAGATTTACAACATGCTGCCCTGGCTGATGAAGTGGCTCCCTGGACCTCGCCAGAGGTTTTTTGCTCTGTTGGATAACCTGATTGACTTTGTGAAAATTAGGATCAAAGAACACAGAGAAGACTATGACCCCTCATCACCAAGAGACTACATTGACTGCTTCCTCTCAGAAATGGGAGAGGTGTGTTTGTGTGTGCATCCTCTATGCATTTTCTAAAGAAATGGCTGTGAATGTTGACAAGCCACTGATTCTTGCAGTTGCTTTGTTGTGTTGTCAGTAGAAGGAGGATCCAGATTCTGGGTTTGATCTGGAGAATTTGTGTTTTTGCACCATGGACCTGTTCGCCGCTGGAACTGAGACCACAACCACTACTCTACACTGGGGACTGCTATACATGATCTACTACCCACACATACAAGGTGTGTGTGTGTGTGTGTGTGTGTGTGTGTGTGTGTGTGAGGGAGAGAGTGAGTGTATGGTGGGCGGCAGGTTCTGTGTTGCTTGCATTCTTCAAGGGTGTGTGGCTGTCATAGACATAATTTTCTCAGCAGCCATGTACGAGGGACACCAAATCAGACATTGTTTCCTGTTCTTTCTATGTGCAGAGAGGGTCCAGGCTGAGATCGATACTGTAGTTGGTTCATCCAGGCAACCCTCTGTGACCGACAGAGAAAACATGCCCTATACTGATGCAGTCATCCATGAGATCCAGAGAATGGGAAACATTGTGCCCCTGAATTTGGCCCATATGGCAACCAAGAACACCACGCTGGGCAAGTACACTATCCCAAAGGTACATGACGCACATGTGAGAAGGAATTGCTGAATGTGACAAGGATTGTCGTCTAGGACACTGGAGAGTTAGTTCTTGTTCTCACCCATAGTTCATTAGGCACCAAATGACAACCCAACACAACATAAATTAGGCACCATTAGTGGGTAAGTCTCTCTTCAACCCCTCCAGTGTTGAATCAACAGTCTCTGAATAAATGCTCCCTTCGTGGGTAGAGTCCATCAGTCTGCAGCCTTTTCAGTACAGCCATACAGACACGCTCCCCTGCTTCAGTCCATGGGCTCCTTGCTCTTGTAGACCAGTAATGTCAGCAAAAGGTTGATTTGATTTGCTTTCTTGATTAATGCTCTAAACTCAGGGCACCATGATCCTGCCCACGCTGCACTCAGTTCTACATGATGAGTCTGTGTGGGAGACTCCACACTCTTTCAACCCTCAACACTTCCTGGACCAGGATGGCAAATTTAGAAAGAGAGAGGCCTTCCTTCCTTTTTCAGCCGGTCAGTAGTTACAACCAAAAATCAATTACATGCTGTTTTAACCAAGTGATAATATTTACTCATTTCAGTTCTATGGTGGATCCTTACTCTTAAAACCCCTTGCACCCTGAGTTTCCCCTAAATTTCTCCTTGAGTAGCTTCAAAATTCGTTTTTTTTTTTTTCATACTGTATGACTATTACATATTCTTCATCTGCTCATTCCAACAGCTTCATTGAAGCTGTAGCACGCTCATATTGAGTGAAATATTAAAACCCAAGATTTTTCTATGGCTGCACCATTACATCAAATGGAGAAAGTCATATTTGGTATCTTTGGAAACCTTGGGTTCTTGACTAGAATTTAAAATAAAGTTCTGTGAGTTTGAACAAAGCTTTGCCACGAAATTGTGCATTTATAATGATGGTCCCGCCGGTTGTGAATCAAACTGAACTAGAGTATTATGTCTTCCCAGGTAAGCGTGCATGTCCTGGGGAACCACTGGCCAGGATGGAGTTATTCCTCTTCTTCACCTCCCTCCTTCAGAGGTTCTCATTCTCTGCACCCACTGGAGAGGAGCCCAGTCTGGACTTCAAGTTGGGTGCCACTCACTGTCCCAAACCTTACCGCCTCTGTGCCATACCAAGATAAACCACTCACTGTCTCTGACCTGCTCTACCCTCTAATGATAAATCCCATGCTTAACAAAGAAATATGACAAACGGCGCAGTACCTCAAGCAGCATAAACTTTAAAAATGTTCTTTTTATTGCCCAAGGCCGAGTGGCACTGTGCTTTGTCATGATAAATCATCAATGCTCAAATCTGTACGAAAAATTTTGATCAACATTCTAAATTTTGTCTGTCTGTCAATTTACTCAAATACAGAAGTTGTTTTCCACAGCAGTTACCCTATGTTATACCTTGAAAAGGTCTTCTGTAATCTGTATCACCATGTTTTAATGTCCTATAGTGTAAGCAAAACATAACTTGGAAACATTTTATTCTCAATAAGCCTGTCCAATAATCCTGTATATAATATTTTTAAATATGTAATAAAATCCTTGAAACAAAAGATTATGTCAACCTTTTTTAAAGAATTATCACTGAACTAAATTCAGAATACACTTAACATTGTATAATAGATGTTAGACTCGTTCAGGCCAAAATCCAACTTGTACTTGAATGTAAATAAATTATCCTGAGATTCAGTTCCTTGTGCTCATTCTTTATCATAATCTTATAATAATGGAAGAATTTTACAACTTCACTGCATTAGATTCAATAGCAGTGTCATGTTTGTGACTTTCAGTCCCTGCTTCATTGTCTAGTTTTTGTATTTCTATGTGTATTATGGTCCCTGTCTAGTTCTACGTGCCATGTTCTCTGTTTGCCCCAGCTGTTTCTGATTTGTAATCACCTCCCCATGTGTATATTAGTCTTGTTCCCCAGTCAGTCTTTGTCGGATCATTATTTCCTGTTACGTGTCAGTTAAGTGCTCCCGTCTCTGTTTACCTGTTGTTTCCTGCACCCGTTATATTAAACACCCAGTCTTGGGGTGTGATCACTACCTGCCTCGCTGTCCTGCATTTAGGTCCTCACCACACCTCATCGTGACAAGCAGGCCTAAAAACAAAAACCTCACTGTTTGAATGGCAGGAGAGCTAAGGCCTCATAGTGCAACAGGCTACTATAGACTACAATCATAAATCAAATGTGCTATATTGGCAATAAAACATTCAGAATAACATTTATTAACCTTATTCAAATTTCTTTTCTTCATCACGTTTAACCTGTAAAGTCCATACACTCAAACAGTGTCTGTAAATTCATGATAATCTTGTAGAAGACCTCTGTCAAAATCACAGTCTGAATGCTGTGGTGATCATGCAGACACGTGATACCCCACTTGGTGGTGTTCTTGTTCTTGGTTCAAAACCAGGCCCAGACGGCGTGTCACCCTCCTGCCTGAAAGTCTGTGCTGACCAGCTAGCCCCCATCTTTACACGGATCTTCAACAGATCACTGGAGCTGTGTGAAGTCCCCTCCTGCTTCAAACACTCCACAATCATCCCGGTCCCCAAGAAACCCTCTATCACAGGATTAAATGACTACAGGCCCGTCGCCCTGACGTCTGTGGTCATGAAATCCTTCGAGAGACTGGTGTTGGCCCACCTGAAAGACATCACAGGCTGCCTGCTGGACCCCCTGCAGTTTGCTTACCGGGCAAACAGGTCAGCAGATGATGCGGTCAACATGGGACTGCACTACATCCTGCAACACCTCGACTCCCCAGGGACATACGCAAGGATCCTGTTTGTGGACTTCAGCTCGGCGTTCAACACCATCATCCCAGAAATCCTCCGCTCCAAACTCACCCAGCTCGCTGTGCCAGCCTCCACCTGTCAGTGGATCACAGACTTCCTGACAGACAGGAGGCAGCAGGTGAGGCTGGGGAAAATCATATCCAGCACCCGGACAATCAGCACTGGCGCCCCCCAAGGATGTGTGCTCTCCCCTCTGCTCTTCTCCCTCTACACAAATGACTGCATCTCAGGAGACCCATCTGTTAAACTCCTGAAGTTTGCAGACGACACAACGGTCATCGGCCTCATCCGAGACGGTGACGAGTCTGCATACAGACGGGAGGTTGAACAGCTCTGGTGTGGTCATAACAACCTGGAGCTGAACAAGCTCAAAACTGTGGAGATGACAGTGGACTTTCGGAGGAGCCCCCCAACACTGCCCCCCCTCACCATACTCAACAGCACCGTGTCTGCTGTGGAAAACTTCAGGTTTCTGGGATCCACAATCTCCCAGGACCTAAAGTGGGCATCCAACATAGACACACTCATCAAAAAGGCCCAGCAGAGGATGTACTTCCTACGCCAGCTCAGGAAGTTCAACCTGCCTCAGGAGCTGCTGATCCAGTTCTACTCTGCAATAATCCAGTCTGTTCTCTGCACATCCATCACAGTCTGGTTTGGATCGGCCACCAAACAGGACAGGAACAGACTACAAAGGACAGTCAGGACGGCAGGAAAAATCATTGGTGCCAACCTGCCCTCCATTCAGGACTTATACATCTCCAGAGTCAGGAAACGGGCAGGAAAGATCACTGCAGACCCATCACACCCTGGACACAACCTGTTCCAACTCCTCCCCTCTGTACGCCAAAACAACCAGACACAAGAACAGTTTCTTCCCACAGGCCATCACTCTGATGAACACTTAAATCAGTCATACAGTGACAGAAACTATACCTGGGCAATAAACCTGTAACACCTACCTCATGTATATAGTATATAATGACCCCCCCCATGTATGTAATGTGTAATACCTCATGTATATAATGTAACCTGTTACACCAACAACTCCATATTTATTCCAGCATCTTTGCACTCTGCACCATTGCACTATTGTCCTTTGCTTACAAAGGATATTTGTACGTAGTAGTTAAATGTTTAGGCTTACCTCTGTTCATCTTGTTGTCCTTGGTTTTAGCTGTATATCTATTCTGTGTAAGTATATTGAGAGCAACGAAAAACCGGAGTCAAATTCCTTGTATGTGTACACAGGGGCGGAAATTACGGGGGGGACAGGGGGGTCCGGACCCCCCCTTCCTGGGACTAACAGAGAGATGTCCCCCTCAATATATCATTGTAAACATAACAATATAATTTTAAATAATATAATAATATGCATTGAAAACACTTGTGCTAATTATAGACGCAAAACAATGCGTTTTTAAGTTTCGAAAGATTGCGTCCCCCCCTCATATGCCTCACAGTGGTTTGGTCCACTGCCTACCTGCCTCCCCGAACCCCCCCACACACACATTAGCCCTCGGTACGAGTGTGTGTGGAGGATCTCTGGAAGTGTGTCAGTGGTGGCAGACCTCCAGTAAGAAGCTACTTTGCAAAGGTTAACTTAAAACAAAGGATGTGTCAGATATTTTTCTTTACTTCTACCACTCAATAGAATAAAACACATTCACAATTGTAACCAGACTACATTTTGTTCGCTCCATTACCTCGCGGTTGAATCTTGTGCGTCAGCGTGTTGGTACGGAGCCGCGTCTCCTAATGCATGTGTGTGTATGGAGGCAGGAGGTCTATCCACAATTAAAATCATCATAAATCACTGAATTTTCGACCAATTTTCAAGCGGTTTGGTTTGTTACAAATGCCAGACATGTATTTATGATACAGGATATTTGGTTAAATTAAAATGCGGGTTTTCATACCAAAATACTTCATCTTTTGTAGATGGTAACAGTAATATTTCTATACTATAATATTTAAGATTAACTTACCCTACGTAATTAGGTTCTAAGTATATTATTTTTTTCTTACTGCATGTAAAATGGCTGCCACTATGTTATTTTGTTCATAATTTTGGAAATAAATGAAGACTTAATTAATAAAAAAGACATAATTACAACAAACATTATGTTAAAATATAAGTAAGTTTCAGGCAGGCTTCATAGCATTCTGGACTTTTACACATTGACAGCAAAACATTAGAGATCTGCTTTTTAGGGAAAACTAAATCTAATTAGGCAATTAGCTTTAGTTCAGTTAATGGGTGTTGCATCTCACCTATTACTGTAAATAACCTGCATGCTGTGTGTGTGTGTGTGTGTGTGTCTATTTGTCAGCCAGTCAATTAAAATGGCAGAGAAAAGAAAAACAGACATCCGATCATTTTTCAGTGCACCGAAACGCCAAGTAGAAAGACCCCAGTAATATCAAAGGCAATTTGATAAAATCTTCATAAGAAAGGAATGAAGTGCTTATGGAAATGTTTCATAATGGACCTCTATATACATTTAATACAACAGTACTTTTGGCGGCACCTTTGGTGTCCCCTTCAGGAATTGCTCTTGAGAAATCTTTCTGTTTATTGTCCCCCCCAACAGTGAAATGAAATATCCGCCCTTGTGTGTACATACTTGGCCAATAAAGCTGATTCTGATTGTGATTCTGAAAAGCTTTGTGAGAGGAGTGGAGGAGCCTGAATAGCAGGCTTCAAAAAACAAATGTTATGTAACACTGCTGGCCTCTCAGGTCTGTAGGGGAAAGTGGAAAACAAAGGTGGAACTTGAACCCTTCCAATCGGGTTGTTTGACAATTCTAAGACAAATTCTTATTTAGTAGACAGCCTCCATGCAATCTGCAAATCTTTTATGTAAATTCTAGGTATATTTGCATATATTTTTGAAGATTTTGACTTGTAGATCCACCTGGATTTCACCAAGGTAGGTAATGTTGCGTAGTTCTGGTCCTCAGCTCTGATTGGCTGAGTAATGTTCAAAGCCGTTATATAATATCCGATAAACGCTGCGACCGTGTAACGGTTAAGACCATAGAAACAGAATAAATAGACACTTCCTGATGGATCAATTAAGGTCATCCATCAATCCAAGAATGCGCAGTCGATATTTGGGTCCTTGTGGAGAATGTTCTTCCCAAGTTGTCTTTGGGATAACGAAAAGTACAAAGAAGCTTCCTTGCAGTTTGAGATGGGCTGTGTGCTTCACATCGCACGCGTGATTAATTAAGACACACAGATGTTCAGTTTCCCACCTGTTTCAACTGGCTCTGTGTACTGTAGACCAGTGATTTCAACCTTTTTCATATCATGGACACCTAATTTAGTCCACATTTGAGCCCATTTGATGAGATTTTGTCTCTCGGACCCAAATCTGAGAATATTTTTATTGTTAGACTCCGTATTGTAGGTAGAGAGATAACAGTGAAACTATGATCAAAATAGTCATTCTTCTACATTCTCTAATTGCAGTAACTTCTTGTAAATTAAATAATACTGAAGTTTAACAATTCATCAATTTGCTGGGGATCCCCTGAACCCCCTCAACTCAACTCAATGAGAGAGCTTCAACTTAGACCAGAGTATAGAAAATTATTTGTCAAGATCAGCAAAGGACAGATAGAATCTGATTTTTGTGATATTTCTCAGTTGGAGGAAGCAGGACTGAAAGACTCTCTTAACCTGTTGGTCAAAGCAGAGGTCAGAGTCAAATAACACTCTCAAGTTTCTAGCCACAGGTTTAATATTGGCCAAAAGTCCTAAATGATGTTGCCAAAAGGGAGCAAGTGAATAGAGAATAGTAGAGGGCCAAGAACTGACCCCTGAGGGATACCACAGGTGATACCGACTACAGATGAAGAAGCATTCCCATCAACTACAGAGAAATTCCTCCCTGTGAGATAGGATTTAAACAGATTCAGAGCAGTATCAGTAATGCCAACACAATTTTTCAAGACACTTAAGAAGGATACCATGGTCAATAGTGTCAAATCTAGAAGAATCAAAATAGAACAGTTGCCCGCATTAGATGCCATCAACAAATCACTTTTTACCCCTATCAAAGCAGTCTCTGTCCCATCTAGCGCTCTAAACCCAGACTGAAATTTTTGAAAGATGTTATTGAACCTGGTTGACAGAACCAGTAGATACAATTAAAAATATAGCCGTAAGCGGCAATTGCGGGGTCAAAGCACAATTTGAAAAGACAGGTCTAGTATTGATTTTAAATAAAATTAAAAAGTTATTGGAAAAAGTTGCCTTTGTACAGAAGCGTATTGCATTCACCAAAGAAAAAAAGATCGGAGATGGTTTCTCGTAATTATGATTTCCGTATATCATAAGTATGACTTAAATACGAGATAAAGATCTTGTAATTATGAGAAAACTATCTTGTAATGATGAGATTTTTATCTCGTAATTATGAGATCTTTATCTTGTAATTATGAGAAAACCTATCTCATAATTATGAGAAAATTGATCTCGTAATTACAAGAAAAAAATGCTTCCGGTTTGGACGTTTGGCCTTCAAAATAAAAGCGCGAGAAATATGCAGCGTTTATAGTTAAAAATATTATTTTAATTTTAATTTTTAGTTAAATACAAGGTAATTGGTTTAAAACAGTATTTCTACATGTTTAAAATCTCGCGCTTTCATTTTGAAGGCTAAACACCCAAACCGGAAGTATTCTTTTCTCGTAATTTCGAGATAATTTTCTCATAATTAAGAGATATTTATCTCAAAATTACGAGATTATGAGATTCTAAATGGTGTCCCACAAGGGTCAGTTCTTGGTCCGCTATACTTTTTTCTGTGTACATGCTACCTCTAGGGCACATATTCAGAAAGTTTTGCATAAACTTTAGTCTAGTAAATTAGTTCTTGTTCTCACCCATAGTTCATTAGGCACCAAATGACAACCCAACACAACATAAATTAGACACCACCAGTGGTAAGTCTCTCTTCAACCCCTCCAGTGTTGAATCAACAGTCTCTGTATAAATGTTCCCTTCGTGGGTATAGAGTCCATCAGTCTGCAGCCTTTTCAGGTCAGGCATACAGACACGCTCCCCTGCTTCAGTCCATGGGCTCCTCTCACATGTAGACCAGAGATTTTCTGTCTTGCAGCTACTGAGAGAGACATACAAATGGGAAAAAGATAATTTGGTGCTAATGTGCCTTGTTGGCCAGCTGGGCCACTCCTGACTCTCTGACTCCCAGCCGGCACGCGATCCCAGCCTCGCCTGCCACACTGTAAAATATATTGTGTAAACCACCTTGTCATGCTTGTTGTGTAGTAGTTACAACCAAAAATCAATTACATGCTGTTTTAACCAAGTGATAATATTTACTCATTTCAGTTCTATGGTGGATCCTTACTTTTAAAACCCCTTGCACCCTGAGTTTCCCCTAAATTTCTCCTTGAGTAGCTTCAAAATTCGTTTTTTTTTTTTTTTCATACTGTATGACAATGTTACATATTCTTCATCTGCTCATTCCAACAGCTTCATTGAAGCTGTAGCACGCTCATATTGAGTGAAATATTAAAACCCAAGATTTTTCTATGGCTGCACCATTACATCAAATGGAGAAAGTCATATTTGGTATCTTTGGAAACCTTGGGATCTTGACTAGAATTTAAAATAAAGTTCTGTGAGTTTGAACAAAGCTTTGCCACGAAATTGTGCATTTATAATGATGGTCCCGCCGGTTGTGAATCAAACTGAACTAGAGTATTATGTCTTCCCAGGTAAGCGTGCATGTCCTGGGGAACCACTGGCCAGGATGGAGTTATTCCTCTTCTTCACCTCCCTCCTTCAGAGGTTCTCATTCTCTGCACCCACTGGAGAGGAGCCCAGTCTGGACTTCAAGTTGGGTGCCACTCACTGTCCCAAACCTTACCGCCTCTGTGCCATACCAAGATAAACCACTCACTGTCTCTGACCTGCTCTACCCTCTAATGATAAATCCCATGCTTAACAAAGAAATAAGACAAACAGCGCAGTACCTCAAGCAGCATAAACTTTAAAAATGTTCTTTTTATTGCCCAAGGCCGAGTGGCACTGTGCTTTGTCATGATAAATCATCAATGCTCAAATCTTTATGAAAATTTTGATCAACATTCTAAATTTTATGTCTGTCTGTCAACAACTCCATATTTATTCCAGCATCTTTGCACTCTGCACCATTGCACTATTGTCCTTTGCTTACAAAGGATATTTGTACATAGTTGTTAAATGTTTAGGTTTACCTCTGTTCATCTTGTTGTCCTTGTTTTTAGCTGTATATCTATTCTGTGTAAGTATATTGAGAGCAACAAAAAACCGGAGTCAAATTCCTTGTATGTGTACATACTTGGCCAATAAAGCTGATTCTGATTCTGACTATGGAAGTGTTTCACTAGTTAGTAGAAGATTAATTTCCAGTTCCCTGATTTGCTGATGAGGTAGTGGTGTCATTTAAAACTTTGTTTTAAGATTGTTTGATTTAAGCTTTGCATAGTTTGTTGGACTTCAGTAGCATAGTTTGATTTTAGAGAAGTTTTCATTCATCATTTTATTTGCTTCCTTGCCCAGCAACATTATCAACATTATCACCAAAAATAAAGCTGGTAGGCCATTGACAGGTTACAACAGCGTGACAAAGAAAGAAGAGTTCCCTGACTGCCCCGCAAGGCTTTGTGGGTATTAGAGTCTTTGTGATTATCACAACACAACAGTTCAAATGGCTGTATTTTCTTCAAATGTCAACATATCAACATGTTGCTTAGTAGAATGATGTTTCGAACCTACAATTTAAAGTGGACTGATTAGTATGTCATGATTTTACAGTCAGTCTAACTTTTTGCACACAGTTTTGTCTCGTCCCAGACGCATGCAGAACACATTCCCATAAACATCAGACATGGGTGCAGGAGCAGAAAATAAGTCCCCTTGTCCATCACGTGTCTCTGTTTGTCTCAGGACAATATTTTCAAAACAATATTACTTGCAATCAACAAGTTTTTAACATTGTTTTCTGTTACTTTTCTACTTCAACTGTATTTTTTTTCTGTTGGAGCAAAGTTCCCTGTAAATTCCAACATTTAGGTAATGTTTGTATACTCTGCTGCTGTAAAGTCAGTGGTGTTATGTTAGAAAATGAGGGTCTCATACATTTGAAGCAAGGAACTCACACAATTCTTTCACAAGGGAAGTATCAGTATCAGTGTTTGCTCCACCATTTAGTCCTAGTTAGAGATGGGTGGTAGTGCACTGACTGATGATCTATGTACATAACAGGAGAGAGAGTTGAGACATCCCTTTGTTAACCAAATAAGAGTACAGAGTACAGCAAATACAAATACAGCAAGGAATGAGATGAAAAAAGACCAAAGACATGAATATAACAAAAAGAGGAAAAAACAAAACCTTTCAGCCACCTCCCATCTCCTGTCTACTTTGCCTAACACCCCTCAAAATGCAGCTCCTCTCCCCTGACAAAACATTAGAGCTACCAAAGGATTATGCAGACTTTCAAAAGAAAAGCCATCACTGTTCTATCTCCAAAATCTCTGATGATTCCTATGATGTGTAAAGTGCAGGTCAGCTGACTTTATAAGTGACATAGATCTCTGTCCTAACATTAGTTTTAACCTCTTTGTTCTGAGAGAACTCAGTAGATATATTTCTGTTATTATTATGAACCTTATTCCTTTGAATAGTAAAATTTTGTAAAATGTTGTTATTTTGGGAACATTGCCACAGGTTGTGAGGATAAGAAAATGTCCGTATAGTATAATACAGATGTTTGCCTGATTGTAATTTTTTTTTAAAAATGTATATATGTATGTATGTATGTATGTATGTATGTATGTAAAATCTTGTATTAATAATGATCTTTACCCTTTTTCATTACTATTGTTATTTTGAGCATTATCTTATCTTATCATTGAGTATTTGTATTATATTGCTTCCTTGTCAGGACGGCAGGAAGAGCTCTCATTAAATTGGCAGCTAATGGGGATCCTACAACATAAATAAATGAATAAAAAATACAAAACACAATACACTTGCCATGTAGTTATTGGCCAAAGATGTGATAAAAGATGACATAGCAAAGAAATAATTTTTGTAATTTCAGCTAGAGTTGAGCCTCTTTCCTGGATCATAACAGTTTGTTTCTCCCAACGTGGTTTTGTCACTAAGTTGTTTTCTGTTACAGACCATCGGTTAGATAATTGATTAGATGAAGAGGCTTTATTGAGATTTTACATGGTTCAGCGAGCCTTGGCATAGACCTTGAAGGGATAAGGTGTGCGTGTAATTCCAACGATCCCTTCTGTACTCAACTCTACTCCATCCAGAGTGGAGAAAGAGAACTTCTGGAATAAACTGACGAAAAACAGGAACAGCTCCATCTTGGCTAGGCCTTCTCCTAGACACACACGTTTCCCTGAAGAATACACATGTAGGGATACAAGCTCAGGATCACATAATATTCCAGATTTATCAGAACAGGTTAACAATTAGGGATAAGTTAGTTTACCTGCAGAGAAAGGCAAGAACGCTTCTCTCCTCACAAACTTGCCCTCAGCATCCAGGAAGTGTGCAGGGTTGAAGGTGTCTGGAGTCTCCCATTCATTCTTGTCAAACAGCACAGAGGTCAGGTTGGGCATCAAGGACGTACCCTAAACACGACCCAGAGGTTAACACCAAGCAATGCTGCAACAACAACATTGGCTGACTTAATCCACATTTTTTCCAAGAAACATGAACAAAACCAAGCCAGTTTAGACTACTTGAATGACTGAAGTCTGAGTAGATGCACCTTGGGTATGAAGTAACCCCCCAGTGTTGTGTCCTTGGCGGCCATCCTGTGTCCGTTGAGAGGAACAATGTTTCCCATCCTCTGGATCTCATGGATGACAGCATCAGTGTAGGGCATGTTGGGTCTGTCGGCCATAGTGGGCTGGCGAGTCTGTCCAATCACTCTGTCTATCTCTGCCTGGACTTTCTCTAGGTAGTGAAATAGACAGATTTAACCTAATAGCAATTAGGGAAAAAAGGTTCAGGACAGCAACTTGATCCCATCAATCATCTTTATAGGCCAAAGCGTTTCAGAGCAAGCTCTTTTGTCAGGGCACAATACATAAATGAAAGACCATGCACATTAAAACATTACAGCAGACAGACATTATCTCTAGTATATTTCTATTCCCAAAAAGAAGCATTCTCATTCCCTGCCTCCCTACACAGGACAGGTGTTGCTGTTTCTCAAATCAAGTCTGCCTGAGTGTTTTAATGTGCATGGTCTTTCAGTTATGTGTTGTGCCCTGATGAAGTAGCTTCCACCAAATCACATGGGATAATGGGGTGATAAGGGATCAAATTCCTGTCCTGACCTTTTTTCCCCACTGTTATTAGTTTTAGTTCCCTGGAGGACCAAAGGACCCCTTTGGTCCTCAGGGTCCTTTGGGAAAAACTATTCTGTATGGTTAAAGCGTCTCACTACTACAAGGATTCAAGCTTTATAAAAGCAAATAAGCAAAGCATATCAATTTTTTTTTTTCAATTTCACAGTGAGCTCACGGTTTAGGATTTCACCTACCCTGGATATTGGGGTACGTGATGAGGTAAACAAAGGCCCACTGCAAAGTGGTGGAGGTGGTCTCAGTTCCAGCCAGGAACATATCAAGAGAGCACAGAGCCAGGGTGGCCTCATTGAAGCCTAGATCAGACTCTCCTTTGTGCTATTGAGAAATGGAGAAAAGATATACAGTATTGAATGAATGGTAGCTTGACTGACAGAAAGGGCAATGATTGTACAGCATGTGTGCAGTGTAGTTGCTCACATACATTTTCCATTTCCATGAGGAAAGCATCAATGTAGTCCCGGGGATTGCTGGGGTCCAGGTCCTGCTTGTGCCTCTTTATCTCTTGACTGATGAAGCCTTCCAAGTACTTGTAGTGGCTAAAGATTTTGTTGTGAGGACCTGGCAAATGCTTCATCACTTGAGGGAATGCGTCATACAGCTACAGGAAGAAAAGTGACGTTGGTTTCATTTATGACATTTGCCTTTACCTTCTTCACTAAATCTGTGTCCAGGGACAGTGTAGCAACTCATTCTCTGCCTGTGAGACCACATGGGCCCCCTGAGGATAGACCAACAGAGCTGCCCCTCTTTTTTTTACCCTCCTACCCTTCCTACTAAAGAAAAAAAATCTTAGAAGAGATGTCTCTATCTACTTTAAAAACACAATGACTGCGGGACTTCCGGGAAGATGGCGGAGGGAGTAGCTGCATAGTTAACCAACTCTCTCAAGTCGGTTAAAATAAACCCACAAAATACATGTAACTCGATAGACAAAAGTAAGATATGAGTGGGGGAAGTATGCGGAGAAGCCGGAAAAGCAACAAACAGCAAAAAAAGGTTGAAGAACAGATAATGGAAGAACATGAGGAACACGAGGAAGACCCAACGGGGAAAATGGACCGACAGGACCACGTGGAGACACTGCGAGTTGGGCTTGCTACTATCAGCAAAGATATAAATGAGCTCAAGCAAGAGTTACGACACAAAATAACTACATTTAAAGACGAACTGAAGAGAGAGATGAAGCAAGAAATCACCAATCTCCGACAAGAAATAGACCGTAAGCTCACAAAGAATAACAATGAACTACAGATACAAAAGGTGACCATTGCCGAAGCCCAGGAACGTATAGCAGAATTGGAAGAGTGGTAGACGGAGGTGAATGTTACACTGTTGGGGATGTCGGATCAGACACGTCAGATGCAAGAAAAAATAACCGATCTCGAAGGGAGATCAAGGAGAAACAATATCCGAATCTTCGGCGTACTGGAGGACACGGAAGGTAGCTCCGCTAGCAAATACCTGGAGCAACTCCTAAACACCGAACTCGAGCTGCCTGACGGAACTAATCTTCAGATCCAACGAGCCCACAGAGCCCTCGCCCAAAAACCGAGCCCGAGTGCTGCCCCCAGATCAATTGTGGCCAACTTTTTACAGTTTGAAACAAAAGAAATGATTCTGAAGAAAGCGTGGCAGAAGAAGATACATGTAGGGGGTAAACAAATCTTCTTTGATCATGATTACGCTACCGAAATTGTCCAGAAACAAAGGGCATATATGGGCATTAAAAAGGTACAGGGAAAAAGGAATCCGTTTTCAGACACCGCTCACAAAAATACGGATTCATTGGAACAACGGAGTGAAGACGTATGGAAACGCCAGGGAAGCCACACGGGACATGAAAGAAAGAGGCTACATGGTGGATGTACCAGGCGGGGACACTGAACCTGCGGCGGAGGGGAGGATCCGAGGAGGGTCAGAATGGCAGCGAGTGAAGGGGAAAGAATGAAGACGGGATACAGCGCACCGAACGAGAGAAAAGCTACAAGAATATCAGTGGAGATCTTAGGACTGTTTTGCTTAAGGGAAGAGGTAACACTGTGGATCAGAAAAACACAGGTATGGTTAAGGACCAAGACAACATGATTAGGTAGAAGAGAAGGGATGATGGAAAGGTTTAAACGGGCAGACTTTTGAACAAAGAATATTTGGTAAGCACTGAATGGAACTTTATCCACATACTGGATTAAAATGACTATGATACTGAAAAATAGATCCACAGTAGGAATATTTGAAATCTTTCAGACTTCTTTAAGTTATATAATACATTAAGAACCGACTGAGAGAGGTCGAGTTATTTAAGTTGGACATGTCTAGACATCGTGGAACCCCACTGGTTGGGTATAGTCCTAGGTCTAGGGAGGGGCCCTCTTTAGAGATGAGGATTTCCCCTACACCCACCAACGGTGATTTGGGGAGGAATGAGAGATTACCCCATGTTTTGAAGTCCTCTTTATTTTTGGTTTGTGTTAGTTCAGAACTGTTTGGGAGCACATATTCAGGGAGTAGCAAAACATAAGGATGTCTAACAATATCAAGATAATGTCACTGAACGTGAATGGTCTAAACTAGGGGTGTCACGATTTCGATTCTAAATCGAAAATCGATCAAAATGAGCGTTCGATTTCGACCTTCGAAATCACAAGCAGGTTCGCGATTCTCCCAGTATTTTTTTTCTCTCCACCCCTGCCTACTTGCACGTGTCTGAAGAAAAAAAAAAAAAAAACATTTCAATGACGACACAGGTAGCTGCTACAGAGCGCCCGTTCTATATTTCACTATAGCGCCCAAGAGCGCCCGTCATTTTAAATCATTTAAAATGTACCAAAAACTGAAAATCAAGTTATCAGCTTTGTTTTATACTTCAAGTTGTCATCGATGATGTTGGGGATTGTTTTCGAGCCACACACACTCTAACAGACACAAACTAACACAGAGAGACAGACCAGGGAGGCGGAGACACAAGGGAGGCAGGGAACACAGAGAAACACAAGGAAAACTAGAGTCACGGCAAGAGACATGACAGGACCACCCCCTCAATGGGCGCCTCCTGGCGACCCACCAGGCTTATCAGGATGCTCACGGTAGAAATCATGGATGAGAGAGGGGTCCAGAATGTCACGCTTGGGGACCCAACAACGCTCCTCAGGACCGTATCCCTCCCAGTCCACCAGAAACTGGAACCCCCGGCCACGGCGGTGGACATCCAGGAGTCGTCGGACAGTGTAAACTGGGTGGTCGTCGATCATCCGAGGAGGCGGAGGAGGGGCGGTGGGAGGCGACAAGGGACTGGAGGAGACAGGCTTTAGAAGAGAGACATGAAACGTGGGATGGACCCTCATAGAGGCAGGCAACTTAAGGTGCACAGCAGATGGATTGACGATCCTCTCAATTTCAAACGGACCCACATAACGGGGTGCTAACTTGCGAGATTCCGTCAACAGAGGTAAGTCCCGGGAGGGGGTCCGGTGGCGATCGGCAAGATGCTGGTTGCGGGCCGTGAAGCGGAGAAGGGCGGCACGAGTCGCCTTCCAGATACGACGACACCGCTGGAGGTGAACCTGCACCGACGGCACCCCCACTTCCTCTTCCTGAGCAGGGAAAAGGGGAGGTTGGAAGCCCAGAGAGACTTGGAAAGGGGTCATACCTGTGGCGGAGCTGGTGAGAGAGTAGTGGGCGTATTCGACCCAGGGTAGGTGCGAGCTCCAGCTGGACGGATTGTGCACTGTGACACACCGAAGAGCTGCCTCCAAATCCTGGTCAGTTTGGCCGTTCGTCTGGGAGTGGTAGCCAGAGGAAAGACTGCGGGTGGCACCCAGAGCCTGGCAAAAACTCTTCCACACTTGGGAGATGAATTGTGGTCCTCTGTCACAATGTCCTGTGGAATGCCGAGGGGAGTTTGGGAAGGGGAACAAAGTGGACTGACTTAGAAAACTGGTCAACTATGGTAAGTATGGTACCTGAGTATGTATGTATGTATGTATGTGTTACCTGATGATGGAGGTAAGCCGGTAACGAAATCCACTGCTATATGGGACCAAGGGCGGCTGGGAACGGGTAGGGGTCGCAGTAATCCAGCTGGAGGTTGATGAGAAGATTTACTGCGGGCACAAACAGAGCCGGCAGACACAAAACCCCTGGTATCCTTCTCCATAGAGGGCCACCAGAACTGCCGCTTGATGAAAGAGAGCGTGCAATGGAGACCAGGGTGGCAGGAGAGCTTCGAGGCGTGTCCCCACTGGAGAACCTGGGACCTGGCGGATTCTGGCACAAACAGATGGTTAGGAGGGCCATTACCTGGGTCTGGCTGGGTGCGTTGCGCTTCTCGGACAACATCCTCCACCTCCCACGTAACCGCAGCCACCACGCAGGTGGAGGGAAGGATGGTCTCAGGCTCGGAGGAAGATCTCTCAGGGGCAGACTGGCGGGAGAGGGCATCAGGCTTGACATTCCGGGAACCAGGGCAATAGGTGAGGGTGAAACTGAAGCGGCCAAGGAACAATGCCCACCGAGCTTGGCGAGAGTTAAGTCGTTTGGCGGAACGAAGATAGGAGAGGTTTTTATGGTCAGTCCAGACAATGAAGGGATGTTCAGACCCCTCCAGCCAGTGTCTCCACTCCTCCAAAGCCAGAACCACCGCCAGGAGCTCTCGATTCCCCACGTCATAGTTACTCTCCGCAGGGGAGAGACGTCGGGAGAAGAATGCACAGGGATGTAGTTTCATGTCATCTGCAGCACGCTGAGAGAGCACAGCCCCCACTCCCGAGTCTGAAGCATCCACTTCCACCACAAACTGCTTAGAGGGGTCTGGGTTAGGGTTGGGCAATAGGACGAATATATCGGCTATCGGCGATTGGCTGAGTCCATCGGCGGTTGATTTTTTTGGGCGATTTTTGTCATTTTATTTTGCTAATTTAATGGTAAATAATTAACCTGTAAAGCGCAATTCAAAGCGTGTGCGAATAGGAACTGGCAGTTGGAGTTGGGCGCCGTTATCCCATATTTAAACGACATCACGTCTCCACCCTCTCTCTATGACAGTTGCCTTTTCACTCCGCCTTCCAGAGTGGCGTTTAGTACAACCATAAACATAAACACACTTGATTTCCGACGTGATCCGAAGAACCAGTTATATATAACATAAATATATGCGTGTGTGTGACCTCACCGTCACACTTCTAGCCCGTGATGCTAATTTTCGCTATGTTCAACTCAGATCGGGCAGCGACAAACCCATTTCAGATCCAGTTTTTAAGTCGCTAACACTTAACATAATCAAATGGGATTTGGCACTAATTAGCGTTGCAGCTAGCGGACTTTTAGATCGCTAACGTTTTTAGCATAAGTCAATGGAGTTGAACATAGCGAAAATTAGCATCACGGCTAGTGGACATTTTCTCTAGTTAGCTAACATTACATAGCCTACTAGAAGTTGACTCTGTCGCTGTGAGATGTGCGCGACTCACATCTACGGTTGACTCAGATCGGGCAGCGCCAGTGTGTACAGTTTAGTTTTTGATTAAAGTGAAGGGGGTTAGCCCCGAAGTTAGCGACAATGGCTAACCTGACCAGGCTCACTTAAGGTGGACTGACCTTTAAGGTGGACCAGCTATTGTCATTGTAGTGACAATCTTAGCCGTTTTGACACCCGGCGAATATATCGGCAATCGCCGGTTGTTGGGCTGACGGTGGCCGGTAGGAAAATTTTGACATATCGCCCAACCCTAGTCTGGGTGAATCAGGACTGGAGCGGAGGTAAAGAGTCTCTTAAGGTGGTTGAACACGGTATCAGCCTCGGGAGTCCAAGAGAAGGGGGAGACTGTGGAGGTGAGCCGGGTTAGGGAAGCTGCCACTCTGCTGTAGTCTTTGATGAACCGCCTGTAGAAGTTAGCGAATCCCAGGAAACGCTGGAGTTGCTTCCGGGCGGTGGGCCTCGTCCACTCCGACACTGCCTGGATCTTGGACGGATCCATCTTCACCTGTCCCTGCTCAATGATGTAGCCCAGGAAACTCACAGAAGACTTATGAAACTCACATTTCTCGGCTTTCACAAACAGCTTGTTTTCAAGTAGGCGACGGAGCACTAACCGAACATGCTGAGTGTGTTCCTCCATGTCACGAGAGAAGATCAGGATGTCATCCAGGTATACGAAGATGAAGGGCATCACCAGGTACTCGAAGTGTCCCAGGGGGGTGTTAAACACCGTCTTCCATTCATCTCCGTCTCGAATCCGAATGAGATGGTATGCGTTACGGAGATCCAGCTTGGAGAAGACCGTGGCCTGTTGCAGGGGCACAAAAGCAGAGTCAATGAGAGGAAGCGGATACTTGTTCTTTACCGTTATATCGTTGAGGCCACGGAAATCGATACAGGGATGTAGGGTGTGATCCTTCTTCACCACGAAGAAAAACCCCGCTCCAACGGGAGAGGAGGAAGGGTGAACAAGCCCGGCAGCCAGGGAATCATGAATGTACTTCTCCATCGCTTCTCGCTCTGGACGAGACAGGTTGTAGAGTCGACTGGAGGGCAGAGGAGCACCAGGTAGCAGATCGATGGCGCAGTCATACGGCCGGTGAGGAGGTAAGGAGAGAGCCCGCTGTTTACTGAATACCTCTCCCAAATCATGGTACTCAACGGGCACAGAGGAGAGATCAGGAGGCTCAGGTGAGGGAGAGACAGCGGACTCACCGGGGGCCAGAGCAGATTGGAGGCAATGAGAATGACAGAAGACGCTCCAACTCACCACTGAACCCGTAGACCAGTCTATATGAGGGTTATGCAACTCTAACCAGGGCCGACCCAGAACCACAGGAGCGAGCGGAGAGGAAATAAGGTGGAGCTGAATGGCCTCCCGGTGGTTTCCCGAAATGAGGAGGTTGAGGGGTACAGAGTGGTGGGTGACCCGAGCCAGGAGTCTGCCATCCAGTGCATTAGCGTCCAGCGTAGTAGGAAGAGCCTTGGTGGATATACCGGCTTGAGAAACTAGTGTGGCGTCAATGAAATTCGCATCGGCGCCGGTATCAACCAGAGCAAGCACAGGGATGGAATCTTCTCTCCAGAGCAGGGAAGCATGGAACTGCATACGAACGCGGGGAGTTGAAGAAGAGATGGTGGTATGGCTCATCAGTAGTCCCACCGCCACTGACGAGCCTCCTCTTTTGGCCGGAGCGGACATGCTGCCAGGAAGTGACCGTCCTGACCGCAGTAAATGCAGGTGCTGGTCCTCATCCGATGTTGGCGTTCCACTGGGGAGAGATGGGTCCGACCCAACTGCATGGGCTCGTCCACGGAGACAGCGGGCGACTGGCTGGCGGTAGCACTGAGGGAGGCTGACTGGTTAGGGCTGCTTCGGGAGGGGGAGATACACGATCAAACATACGGGACAAGGAACACAAGAATTAACTCTGACGTGAATACAGAGCGACCGAGAGTGTGTCTACCACAGGTTAGGTGGAACAATCTGGCGATGAATGGATGACAAGCCAGGGTAGATATACTGGTGGTGATGAGTAATGAGGTTCAGGTGTGCAGGTAAATCAGGAGCTGAGGAGAGAGGGAGCCACGCCCACACCACACACACTCTAACAGACACAGACTAACACAGAGAGACAGACCAGGGAGGCGGAGACACAAGGGAGGCAGGGAACACAGAGAAACACAAGGAAAACTAGAGTCACGGCAAGAGATGACAGATGAACCGGAACCAGAAAATACTGTATATCTGGTGACAGTTTGATTTTCCCCGGGTTTAGTCGTCCTCCAGCGGTAAAAATGGCTTCGCCGGCTAAGCGTCATGCTTTTAAAACCTTCTGGAAGCTGTCAGATTGTGCTGTGAGACAGAACCTGACCCGCAATATGTAGTGGAAAGTTCCGAAGAGAAGTTACGAGTTGAAGTCTTTTGATTGAAATCGCTTGTTCTTGCTCAATAAAACAAGACACAAGATCACCTTCACTAAACAGCGGGACTACCTGCTCTCACCGCCGGAGACGGATGCTGTTTTCCGGGAGGCAGTGCGCCGAAGAGTCGGTAGGAGGACTGGCCGGGTTACAGCGACTTTTATCCATATAAGTTTGGCGACTTTTTCCATATTTGTTTGCCGACTATTATTGTCTGATCTTATTACTGTGTGGGCTGAAGCGCTGGAGGTTTTGTATGGATTTTGAAAGCTTATAGCCAAGATAGGAAGGATCTGTTTTGTTGTCATACTGTGAATGACACTTCAGTAAGGAGACGCCCTGAATCGCCTTGCCATGTATTTGGTACCAAATTAAAGGGAAAGTTGTGTTTTTTTAAATGGAAAAACTTTGAAAAAAATTTGGCCATATGGCCTTCGTGTGGTAGCCTGGTAAGACCATCCTGATCACGTGACCTCACATTCTGTTTCGCTCCACGGATCAGTCTGGACTTCCAGCCGCCCACATCAATTTCAGTGGGCGGGAGTACTTGCCTTGACAGACAAACTCCTTCAGCCAATCAGCGAATCCAAATTCAAATCCAGTCGGAAGAACGGCGAAAACGTCTTTTCCGCCCAGAAACTCCGCTAGTGCATACTCTTGTTCTTGTTTAATTGTTGTTATTGAGTCTATTTCTGCAATAACTGCACTTATGGCTGTGTTTACTCTACTAACGTTAACGTTACCGCTCGTTGCTTCGGGAGACGCCATTACTGTTTTGCCAGCGGCGGCCTGTATTTCACGTCATCAACTACGACGCAGTCCCTGATTGGCCCGGTTACATTTTAATTTCAAGAAATCGATGTGGGTGGCTGGAAGTCCAGACTGATCCGTGGAGCGAAACAGAATGTGAGGTCATGTGATCAGGATGGTCTTACCAGGCTATTAGTTATATCACACTTGATACCATCTTTTTAAAGAAGAAATGACAGTTGTCAGGGCATAAAACCAATGATCTGTTGATCTTTACAGATCAAGACTTGATAGTTTAACAATGGCATAGCCATCAGTGCTGAAAAAAAAACCCTGTTTAAATCGAAAATCGAATCGTGACCTTAAAAATCGAAAGTCAAATCGAATGGTGGATTTGGAGAATCGTGACACCCCTAGTCTAAAAACACCAATGAAAAGAGAAAGGGTTATGACAAAATTGAAAAAGGAAAAAGTACAAATCGTATTCCTCCAAGAGACCCATTTATCCCAGTTAGAGTATGGAAAACTAAAAAGGTATGGCTATAGGAATTTATATTACAGTTCATATAAAGAGGGACGCAGAAGAGGAGTTGCAACATTAATATCAAACGCAACCCAGTTTGATTATGAAAAGGAATTCAAAGATAAAGAAGGAAGATATATTATAGTAAAGGGAAGGTTAGTAAATGAACCAATAACACTGATAAATGTATATGCACCCCCAGAAAGCAATAAATATTTTTTCAAGTCCCTGTTCGATGTTATAGCTGTAGAAACAGAGGGAACCTTAATCTGTGGGGGAGATCTAAATGTTGTTATGAATCACAGTATGGATACAACGAGTCTCAAAAGAACTAAAATGCAATTAACAAGGTTCATGAATATGTCATTGGAAGAGATGGGGATGATTGACATATGGAGAAACCTGCATCCTTTGGAAAGAGATTTCACACATTATTCAGCTGCTCATAAAGTCCACTCAAGGATAGACTATTTTTTTATGAATATAGGTGATAGCCACATAGTGAAGGAATGTAGGATTGGAGGGGCAGATGTGTCAGATCATAATCCACTCTATTTAAAAATATGCCTAAATAACAGAAAACGACACACAATATGGAGACTCAATGTGGGAATATTGAATAATGAACAAAGAAAGGAGATGATAAAAGCAGAAATAAAAAGATACATAGAGGAAAATGACAATAGTGCAGTAGACCCAACAATATTTTGGGACGCCATGAAGGTGGTCATTAGGGGAAAATTGATAGCTGAAACTGCACGTGTAAAAAGGGCTAAATTAGAGGCATATAGAAACTATACTGAAAGATTAAGAGAATTGGAGCGGGATTATCAGAATACAAAAGATCCAAAGGTATATCAACAAATTAAGGTCTTCAAAACTAAGATAAATGACATACTACTGGATGAAGTTGAAAAAAGGAACAAGTTTCTGAAACAGAACTACTATGAAGCAGACCCGAGGGCCACTAAACTGTTAGCAAAACGTATACGTAAACAACAAGCAATCAATAATATACATAAAATCAGGGACCCTCACACAAATGAGCTAACATATACACCAGAGGATATAGAGAAAATCTTTCAGGGGTACTATGAGGAATTATATACACAACCCGCATCCGCAGATAAAGAAGAAATGAGAGCATTTCTAAATTCATTGGATTTGCCATCAATTGGCTACCTACAAAATGATATACTAACGGCCGATATTACAATGGAGGAGGTGACAGATGCAATAAATAAATTAAAAAATAATAAATCTCCAGGTGGTGATGGATACCCCGCAGAGTGGTACAAGATGTTCAGGGATGAACTGACACCACTACTCCTGGCCTCTTTTAATTGGACACTCCAAAATAATAAAATACCACCATCATGGACTGAAGCAATAATTTCAGTCATCCCAAAACAAGGAAGGGATAAAGAACACTGCGGGAATTATAGACCAATTTCAATATTAAATGTAGACTATAAAATATATACAACAATTATTTCTAAACGATTGAACACCTTTATAACATAAATGATAGAAGAAGATCAAACAGGATTTGTAAGAGAACGTCAAACGCAGGATAATATCAGAAGAACCTTACATATTGTAGATCAAGCACAGAAGAAAAAACAAAGTACTATATTAGTAAGCATTGACGAAGAAAAAGCTTTCGATCGTGTAAATTGGAAATTTCTCTATGAAGTGTTAGAACGATTCGGATTTAGCAGTAGATCAATACAATGCATAAAGACACTATATCAACAGCCTACTGCTAGAATTAAGATAAATGGAAACCTGACAGACAAAATTAGTTTGCAGAGGTCAACTAGACAAGGATGTTGTCTATCACCCACTCTATTTGCTCTTTTTATAGAGCCTTTGGCACAAGCAGTTCGTCAAAACAAAGAACTTAAAGGAGTTATGGTAAATGGCATGGAACATAAAATAGGACTCTTTGCTGATGATGTCATAGCCTTCCTTGAGCAACCGAATAAATCACTTCCTGTACTGATGAAGCTTCTAGAAACATATGGACACCTTTCGGGATATAAAATTAATGTTTCAAAAACACAGGTACTAACACTTAATTATACTCCATCAAAAGAGATTCAGGAATCATTTAATTGGAATCTAAAGAAAATTAAATATCTAGGGGTTAACATCACTAAATGACTATTTAAACTATACAAAGCAAACTATAATAAGATAAATCAAGAGATTCAAAAAGACATTGAAAGATGGTCTACTCTACCACTGGATTTTAGCTCGAGAGTTGAGACCATCAAAATGAATGTGCTACCTAGGCTTCTTTACTTATTCCAGTCCCTACCTATAGAGGTCCCTCAAACTCAATTTGTGACATGGGACAGGATAATATCAAGGTTTATTTGGGGGGGCAAAAAGCCTAGAGTTAGGTATGAAACTCTCCAGCTACCAAAAGATAGAGGGGGCATGGGTCTCCCAAAACTGAAAGAATACTTTTATGCTGCCCAGTTGAGATATATTGTATGTTGGTGTAAACCAGATTATACAGAAAAGTGGAAGGAAATGGAAAAAAAGTATGGGGAATATCCAATTCAGAATATTATTGGAGATAAAGAAGCTTACAAGAAAGTTAAAAACCATATGGACTCAATTACACTGTTTACTTTGGAATTATGGTTCAGAATAGTTAAAGATCACAGGATGAAGAAGGATACAAATTTGCTAAAATGGGTAGCATTTGATAGTAATTTCAAACCGGCCAGGTATGATAGAGGATTCAAACAGTGGGTAACCAAGGGAGTCACAGCATGGTGTACTTTAGAGAAGGATGGGGAGCTAGAGAGTTTCCAGAATATGAAAGATAAATATAATTTGGGGAAGCATGAATTCTACAGATACTTACAACTAAGGGATTACTATAAGAAGGAAATCAAAATAGACCCCTCCGTGGAAGTGAATGGGGTGATCCAAATTATAACCAATTCGTACAAGGAAACAAAAATTAGAATTATATTTGCACTATATCAAGCATTGATGACAAATAAGTACTCGACTAAATATATAAAGGAAAAATGGGAATCAGAGTTCAACATACAAATTTCAGATGATTGGCAAAACGTGGAAAATACACCAGACATCCACCAATTCAAGGATATGGAGGTAATTCTCTTGGAAAAATTTGATTCGTTTTTTTTATCACACCCAAGGTCAAGAGTAAATATTCAAACATAAATCTACCATGCTGGAGAGAATGTGGAGCATTAGATGCAGATCACTCACATATATTTTGGAAATGCCACAAAATATTAATGTTCTGGAAAATGGTATACAAAGTTTTGCAAAAGATACTAGGATATGATATCCCTATGAGCTACATGATACTCTATTTGTGTAATCTTACTGAAAAAAATGTACAATTAAGGGATAGGTATCTGGTCAAAATATTGTTAATAGCTAGTAAAAAAGCTATCACAAGGAAATGGGGTAAAGTGGATCCCCCTACTCAGGAACAATGGATAGAGATAGTAGAGGAAATCTATATAATGGAAAAACTGACATATCGTTTGAGGCTGCAAGACAGAAGCTGGAAAACACAGCTGGAAGAAAAGTGGGAGAAATGGACATTATTCAGGACCCAAAGCAGCGACGAAGACAACTGATTTACAGACAAAGGACAATTGATTTAGTGGATGAAACTGTGAGAATGGACGGACTACTGAGAATGCAACTCCCAAACAAAAAACCCTTTTTTTTTCTTTTCTCTTTTTGTTTGTGTACATGTTTAACTGTTGGTTTTACATGTTTATAAATGTTGAACTCAATAACTAAAGTGGAAAACTAAACAAAACACAATGACTGAATTGAAAGGATATTGTTCTCTTACTTGACCCCATACGGAGCCCTCCAGCAGAATGGCTTCAGACAGATACTGTAGCATGATCTGGAAGTTGTGGTCGTTGTAGTCAAACCGTCTCCCCATCACCAACTGGCAAATTATGTTGGACACAGCATTGTTGAAGAGGCCTGCTGGGTTGAAAGGTTCACCTGGAGGAAAGGAGTCCATTATTTGATGCGATCATATCTATTGAATTATAACTTCCGAACAACTACTACCTCTTACCTTTCTCCATCTCTTCTTGTAGGTAGCGACTCTCCTTACAGATACACTGTTCCATGAGGCTTTTGCCCAGGCCGAAGCTACGTAAGGTAGACAAGGCAAAGCGCCGCTGTCTCTTCCATCTTTCACCATTGCTAAATAACAGACCAGCTATGGACAAGCATAAATAATACAAAGTATAAGGTAGTATAGAAGGTAGTAGGTAAGTATAATTTAGAAGCAATACACAGTATAAGGAACTGATTCCTGTACACCAAGAGAGAGGTAGAGGTAGGGAGGGAGACAGAGGGAGAGAGATTTTCACCTGAGGTTCCTGAATAAATCCTGTCAGCCACTGCACTGGAGGGTCGGTCCACAAAGTTCTCAGCCTGTGTCACTATGGCTTCCTTCACCATCTTGTACCCAGACACAAACACCATCTTATCCTTGCCAAGACGGATGCTGAACACATTCCCATAGACATCGGCGAGCTGTGGACATTAAACCAGAGAAGAGCCAACATTGGTGAATCAGCAAGAATTAATCACATGGTGGGCAACTTTTGAAAGAAAACTACATTTCCTAAAAATAATGTATGGGCTAGCAGCTAGAAAAGTGCTTGCTTCAGCATGACAGGTTATTTTTTCCTGTGTGTTTGCAATTTGACCACCAGATGTCTAGGTGAAGGTATGAAGAACTAGCTAGATGCTAAGGTTTTGGAGAGAATAATGTAATACATAGTAAAAATGGCATGTGTTTCCTAGCTTTCAGTTTGTTAGACAACTAAATACCCTTTAGTTGTTGTAAATGGTCTTTACTTCATGCTAAATGCTAGTTATCATTTAGCCTATCGGTCTTCTTGGAATAATATCACAATAAAATGTAAATGTGAAAATGAAATTCTGAATAGCAAAACTGAAATTCAAGAAAACTGGGAAAGATGAAAGAGTAATTTTTACAATGAGAAGTTAAATATAAAAATTAAAATTAAAGCATTAGCAATTCCATTATGATTTTGAGTCTTTTATCCTTAATCGTTCTCATAGTTTAAGGGCCCTAAGGTAAAACCTCTCTAGTTAAAAAGCTTACCTTTGTAAAATAAATGTGAGGCTGTTTTGTGTCAACACTGAAGAAGTTCCCCACAAGGGGGAGAGCCAGCGGACCTGGAGGATAGTTTGGAGGATTCCTGTTTCTGAGGAAATCGGCGATCAGGAGGAACAACAAAATAAACAGCAGTATCGCCTTGAGGTCAAGCCCCAACAAAATGTTATAAAGCCACATGGTTAAGCAGAGCCAGACCAACAGCTGACCAGTGTGGAAAATGTCGCTCTTCCTGTTTTTTTGCTGCTGCGGGTGCTTCTTCACACTTGACAGTACAATTCTTCCATTCACACACCCAGTGACTGCATACAATAAAATTACATAACAAAAAAAAAATAGAAAAATACTAAAATAACTGACGTCAATGTCTGTACAAAGGTGCTCAGAATCAATTGGTGCCTTCAAATGGGGTCGCGTTTACCGTTTTCACGAGAAGAGTCCATATGAACGCCACCCTCCTGTGGTATTCACGACTTCGGAAGTGGAAATTTTCTGAAAGCTCCGAGTTCACGAGTTGTGACGTGTTTGTTGACGTTTTCAGAAATGGCGGAGGCCATGGAAGTTCATTTTTCGGTGGATGGTAAGTTAATATATTGTAATTTTAGTCGTATAGAGTTTTTCTTAGTAATTTTATAATATGTCTGAGGAAAATGTTGATATTCCCAACGGCCTCATCTTTTTCCTCTGTCATTATGCCTTTGCATTTCCTGCATTACGTTACCCGCTCGCTAGCTAGCTAAATTGTTAGCCTTGGTGGCTCCTAGACGCAGCGTTGCCTAGCAGCGGTGCTCTCACGATTTAACCACTTGAACGCCAAGCATATCGTGTACACGACTTCCCATGTCGTAACCACGAGCTCACGAGTGAAGGCAGCAAATGTCACGGCCTTACATAACCAACTACAGACCACACCTACTTATCCCGTTGATAAACAGGACTGGACATCCATCTCCTTCACAGAGTTAGGACTGAATGATAAAGCAATATCACACGAGAGGGAGTGCTGTTGTACTGTATATCAGCACGGCTGTGATTCGGTTGGCGGCCTCGTGCCGAGAGGGATAGCATCACAGCCGTGCTGATATACAGTACAACAGCACGACCTCGAGTGTGATATTGCTTTTATACAACAGTTGTATAAACAAAGCTATTCATCAAGTAATGGTAATTTGAGACAACAGATGATTTTTATCTGTTGTCTCCGCCAACAAAAACAGTTCCCTCAAGTGTTGCCAAGCAACAGGTAAACTGTTTCCCGACTGCAAGCTAGCTAAGCTAGGTACTTTTAGGTTAGCACAGACGATTTCAGCTTACTTTCTTCCCAATCTTCTGCCTCGGCCGACCGTTCATAATTGAGGTCAAATGTATCCATATTTGCGTTGTCGCTACTAGGTGCGAATTAAGTTAGAGTTTTGTGTGGACGTGTACTGGCAATATCTGGTAAGCATTTGTTTGTTGCACAACACTGTATTGTCTGCTAGAAGTGCTAACCAGCTGGTTAGCTTGCCAGCTACTCAGCTAACGTCAGATGACGTTGTGGTGATCCGCTTTTTATTTCTCCTCACAAGAAGCGCTCCAGGCAGAGCTTTCTCCACACAGAAAAACGCTATCCTAATCAAGGTTACATTAGAACAGCTGTGAAGCGGAGTGATACATACAGTACAGCGTCCCAGTGCTGTTATCATAATTGAGGTCACTGTATATCAGCACTCATGGAATGCCTCTTGTCCAATCAAATTGCTCGACCGGAACTAACTGTTGTATAAAAACCTAAATAATTATTATCATGCCGAAACATAAACAACATGCTGAGCATCATGAGCAGCAACTTTCTCATTGAAGAAATGTGATAAAATGTGATCTGAACTGTTGTTTAGAGCAGTTCTCAACAAGTGCAAAAGATAAAACATTAACTATGTGATCTGAGCTTGGATGTTAATGCCGTTGTGAACAAGAGAGCAGAGTGCAGATTGAAAAAGAGAGTGGGAATGAAAGGAGCTTAATGATTCAATATCATGACTGGCAAATTCAATATTTTACTAGTTTTTATGCTTGCCAAACGGTTAAGTATCTAGCCTACATGTGCTGGTGTCGTGAAATATTATTTGTTTCCTTGCCCAGTAACATCAATATTACCAACAAAAATAAAGTTTGTAGTGGCAATTAACAACTTACCACAGTGTGACAACGAAAGAAGAGTTTCCCGACTGCCCCGCAAGCCATTGTGGGTATTAGAGTCTTTGTGATTATCACAACACAACAGTTCAAATGGCTGTATTTTCTTCAAATGTCAACATATCAACATGTGGCTTAGTAGAAGAGAGAGAGTTGAAACATCCCTTTATTAACCAAATAAGAGCACAGAGTACAGAAAATACAAATACAGCAAGAAGGAATAAGCTGAAAACAGACCAAAACATACACATAACAAAAAAAAGAGGAAAAAACAAAAGCTTTCAGCCACCTCCCATCTCCTGTGCCTAACACCCCTCAAAATGCAGCTCCTCTTCCCTTACAAAACATGAAGCTGCCTTGTAAGCCCAAATCTTCTCAAAGATGAAGAGAAGCTTCTGTCAGTGGAGAAGTAGCTTGATCCTGCGGTTATGTCCATGTAGCATTTAAAGACGAGATGAAATGAAAAATGCCTTTTTAACCCTTTTAGATCACATCCCCGGTCATACTGTGCACCTATTTAACAATATATGCCAAAAAAAATACCAAAAATCAATTTCATTGTATTCTTATATCAAAATTCAATCATGTTTTCTTCCTGTAAAACAAAATATGCCGTGTGCTTACGTAAGCATGCCCGTAACTAATTTCAACCAATAATATCATGACATCCACCCATCAATCAATCTTCAACTTTTAGCGCACAGAGCTAAGAGGCTAAGATTCATTAGTTAGCTAGCTAGCAACAGCATGGTACTTCGGTGTGTCTTCGGGTGTTATGACACACCCACTTTTCAACGTTCAAATCAAATTCCTCCCAACGTTATGTCCCGCCTGTCTTTCCTGTTTCACTTGGAAATACGTCACGATACGGAAGTTAGATACTCTCGAAATGCCGTTTCATCTCGACTTTAACTGACCACTAGTATGCACATTTTCTGTTCACCTCTCCTTTTTTATTTCTTCCATTATAGCTACCAAAAGATTATGCAGATTTTTGAAAGAAAAGCCATCACTGTTCATGAATATCTCCAAAATCTCTGATGATTCTTATGATGTGTAAAGTGCAGGTCAGTTGACTTTATAAGTGACATAGATCTCTGTCCTAACATTAGTTTTAACCTCTTTGTTCTGAGAGAACTCAGTAGACATATTTTTATTACCCATAATATTTGGTATTGTAATTGGGAAATGCATTTGTAAAATTTGTTTTTATTTTGTTGATCATGGGAACATTGCCACAGCTTGTGTGAATAAGAAAACGTCAGTATAATATAATATAGATGTTTGGTGGTCGATCAATAAAGCTTGATTGTAATTTTTTAAAAATCTATGTATGTAAAATCTTGCATTAATAATGATACTTTACCCTTTTCCATTACGATTGTTATTTTAAGCATTCTCTTATCTTATCATTGATTATTTGTAGGTTATTGTATTGCTTCCTTGTGAGGACCCCAGGAAGGGAAAACTAGCTGTCATTAAATTGGCAGCGAATGGGGATCCTAATAAAAAACAAAGAGATACAAAACACAATACACTTGCTATGTAATTATTGGCCAAAGATGTGATAAAAGATGAGCTAGTAAAGAAATATTTTTGTAATTTCAGCAAGAGTTGAGCCTCTTTCCTGGATCATAATTACAAACTGTAGTTATGTGGTGGTTTTGCCACATAAGTTTTCTGTTACAGATCATTGGTTAGATTATTGATTAGATGAAAAGGGTTCAGTGAGATTTTGCATGGTCAGCGAGCCTTGGCATAGACCTTGAAGGGATAAGGTGTGCGTGTAATTCCAACGATCCCTTCTGTACTCAACTCTACTCCATCCAGAGTGGAGAAAGAGAACTTCTGGAATAAACTGACGAAAAACAGGAACAGCTCCATCTTGGCTAGGCCTTCTCCTAGACACACACGCTTCCCTGAAGAATACACACACAGATACACATGTAGGGATATAAGCTCAGGATCACATAACATTCCAGATTTATCAGAACAGGTTAACAATTAGGGATAAGTTAGTTTACCTGCAGAGAAAGGCAAGAACGCTTCTCTCCTCACAAACTTGCCCTCAGCATCCAGGAAGTGTGCAGGGTTGAAGGTGTCTGGAGTCTCCCATTCATTCTTGTCAAACAGCACAGAGGTCAGGTTGGTCATCAAGGACGTACCCTAAACACAACCCAGAGGTTAACACCAAGCAATGCTGCAACAACAACATTGGCTGACTTAATCCAAATTTTTTCCAAGAAACATGAACAAAACCAAGCCAGTTTAGACTTGAATGACTGAAATCTGAGTAGATGCACCTTGGGTATGAAGTAACCCCCCAGTGTTGTGTCCTTGGCGGCCATCCTGAGTGCGTTGAGAGGAACAATGTTTCCCATCCTCTGGATCTCATGGATGACAGCATCAGTGTAGGGCATGTTGGGTCTGTCGGCCATAGTGGGCTGGCGAGTCTGTCCAATCACTCTGTCTATCTCTGCCTGGACTTTCTCTAAGTAGTGAAATAGAAGGATTTAACCTAATAGCAATTGCGGAAAAAAGGTTCAGGATGGCAATTTGATCCCTTCAGCTGCTCTATCCCCTTTATAGGCCAAAGCGTTTCAGAGCAAGCCTCTTTGTCAGGGCACAATACATAAATGAAAGACTGTGCACATTAAGGAGTTGCTGATAAATCTACAACCGGATAGACCAGTGGTGAGCACAGCTGACGATCCTCTGCCTAAGAGGATCGTCAGCAGGAGCTGACAGGAGCAGGCACAGTCCGCTTCCCACACATCTGAGCCTACTCCCGTGGAACTGAGCACGGTTCCGAGGATGATATCCGATGTGATATCAGCCTCTACAAGCGCTTTTCTCAGGCGAGCCCCACAAGCTGCCGCTTTCATGGTGCCTACTTCTCTACTGAGGAGCTCCATTGGTGCTGGCCAGACCCCTAGTCCCTCTCCCACCATAACTCTGATGGTAGGCCCTAACCTCCATGCAGGCAGGCATCTATTGGCTGGACCATATGCTGGCTGTGGAGCCACCAGTTGCCTCTTTTATTGTCACTCCAGAGGAGGTCCTAAGGCCATGGCTCATTGAAGCCCAGATCAGACTCTTATTTATGCTTTTTCCTGGCCCCAGTGCCCAAGTACAGATGATGTCTTCACGAGATGGTATAATATTGCAGCTTGTATGGGCCACATCGGCAACTCGATGTCCCACCTTATGTTGATCTTTTATCTCGGAACTCAGAATCTTGGTGAGAAGATTCTGTAGGGACATGCCTCAGGATGATGGGGGCTTATATAGGGGGAGGGCATTGCTGGCCCACGTCATTAAGGGTCACACATGACCTTGTTGGTAATAACACTTGATCTGCACATGCGCGAGAGGGATAGCATCCAGTGTGAAGCACTGCCTCTGGCTCTCATCCAGAATTCATAGAACCGAAGTTACATCCGTAAATCTCGTTTGAATGTGCATGGTCTTTCATTTATGTATTATGAGCTGACGAAGTAGATTAATCTGAAACATGTGGTCCAATAAGGGTGATTAAAGGGTTCAAGTTGCTGTCCTGAACCTTTTTCATCCTTTTTCTATTAGCTTTGGCTATTGCTAGTTTCCTGGGTGGAGCACCCCTTCAGAGGCCCTTGGGGAAAAAAAAATGTGTAGGTTAAAACGCCTCACTACTTCAAGGATTCAAGTTTTAGAAAACCAAACAAGCAAAGGCTACGGACCCTCATCCTATAAAATATTTTTTGTTTACAATTTCACAGTGAGCTCAGGGTTTAGGATTTCACCTACTCTGGATATCGGGGTGCTTGATGAGGAAAACCAAGGCCCACTGCAAAGTGGTGGAGGTGGTCTCAGTTCCAGCCAGGAACAGATCGAGAGAGCACAGAGCCAGGTTGGCCTCATTGAAGCCCAGATCAGACTCTCCTTTGTGCTTTTCAGAAATGGAGAAAAGGTATACAGTAGAGAATTGAAGAGACAGAAAGGGCAACGATTGTACAGCATGTGTGCAGTGTAGTTGGTCACATACATTCTCCATTTCCATGAGGAAAGCATCAATGTAGTCCCGGGGATTGCTGGGGTCCAGGTCCTGCTTGTGTCTCTTTATATCCTGACTAAGAAAGTCTTCCAAGTGCTTTAAGTCGGTAAAGATTTTGTTGTGAGGACCTGGCAAGTGCTTCATCACTGCAGGGAATGCCTCATACATCTATTGGAAGAAAACAGTCAGTGAGGTTGGTTTCATTTATGACATTTGGTTTTACCTTAATAAATCTGTGTCCAGGGACAGTGTAGCGACTCATACTCTGCCTCTGAGACCACATGGCCCCCTGAGGATTGGCTCCCACCAGAGCTGCACCTCTTTTATTAGCCTCCTACCCTTCCTACTAAAGAAAAAAAATCTGAATTGAAAGGATATTGTTCTCTTACTTGACCCCATACGGAGCCCTGCAGCAGCATGGCTTCAGACAGATACTGTCGCATGATCTGGAAGTTGTGGTCGTTGTAGTCAAACCGTCTCCCCATCACCAACTGGCAAATTATGTTGGACACAGCATTGTTGAAGAGGCCTGCTGGGTTGAAAGGTTCACCTGGAGGAAAGGAGTCCATTATTTGATGCGATCATATCTATTGAATTATAACTTCCGAACAACTACTACCTCTTACCTTTCTCCTTCTCCATCTCTTCTTGTAGGTAGCGACTCTCCTTACAGATACACTGTTCCATGAGGCTTTTGCCCAGGCCGAAGCTACGTAAGGTAGACAAGGCAAAACGCCGCTGTCTCTTCCATGTTTCACCATTGGTTATGAACAGACCAGCTGTGGGCATGCCTGGAGAAGTAATACACAGTATAACGCTTAGGGGAACTCAATCCTGTACTGCATGAGAGAGGGAGAGGTAGGGAGGGAGAGAGATTTTCACCTGTGGATTCTAAGCAAACCCTATCAGCTATTGAACTGTATGGTCGATCCACAAAGTTCTCAGCCTGTGTCACTATGGCTTCCTTCACCATCTTGTACCCAGACAGAAACACCCTCTTATCCTTGCCAAGACGGACGCTGAACACATTTCCATAGACATCGGCGAGCTGTGGACATTAAACCAGAGAAGAGCCAACAGGTGAACCAGCAAACATTACTGCATTGTATGACAAAAAACAAACATTTCCTGAAGAAAATGTATGGGCTAGCAGCTGGAAGTGTGCTTGCTTCAGCATGAAAAGTTAGAGTTTAGCTCAGAAGTTATTTGTTTTCCCTTTGTGTTACAATTTGACCACCCCATGTCAGTATTCACCATTCGTTTCTATGGGACAAAAATTAAGAATAAATGTGAAATACCTTTAAAAATGCATAAAGAATATCCAAAGGTTGAATACATCATATCTCCTAAAGCACCTGAACAATTTAATAATAGTTAAATGAAACTTAAGCATAAGTCCAGGCAGGAAGACTATACTTCACTCAAATCCATTCCCTCTACCCCTTCTCCACCTCTTCCCACCTAATCAGTTAAGGCTACATCTCTTTGGTTCTACTTCATTCAAATTATCCTGTCATTAGTGTGCTTGCCGTAGGCAGAGCACACTCTTACTATCTTGCATACTTATTATTATTTTTATTCTTATTCTTCTTCCGGACAAAAGTTTAGCATGCATCTCCTCCTACAGTTTTTACAGTACATAGACATATTAAACATCAAAATGCGCGGCTCATTGAGGAATCGTGCGCTATTACTTTTCTAAAAGATCCGTCGTAAGCTCTTTGAGATATTAATGATTCAATGGCATTTTTAGACGCAATACACACCATTTGTAAAAGGATGAGAACCTGAGAACCGTGTGGACTCAATCACAGGATCACAGAGCCAGAAATGTAAGTTTGGTTTTGTCCTTGTTTCTCCGCGGAGATCGGGAGCCTCCCACTCAGTAGCTGAAGCTAAGGTAGAATCAGATCAGTATGGATGTATTTGGACTTTTATTCTGTATATTAAAAGTCTACAGCGGAGTTTTTAATGGCTGGCTTGATGCATTTGGGACAGACGGACCACGCTGCGGAGATCGGGACGTCTGGTTTCTCACACACAGTAGCTGAAGCTAACTGAAGCTACGGTACACACACAGAGTATGGTGGTTTCTGCGCGTCGGCCGACGCTTAACGGAGCTTCTCACGAGCTCAGTTTTGAAGCTAGAGCGGAGCTTTTTTTATTATCGGAAACTAGACATCCAGACGAATACGTAGGTACCAGCCATGTTATGTAACATAGCTCCAAAGTCGGCGAAGTTTTTGACAAAGGTAAATGGGCATGACTATTTTCAAACGGGTCCCTTGACCTCTCACATCAATATATCTGAATGGTCATTAGAACCGCAAGAGTCTTAGCTTTACAGCCATATCTGACATATGTCAGCTACATAGGGTATATGAGCTCCAGGGTACTAAAGACACAGTGTTCTGCATGCAGTGAAAAGATGTTATTCTCACCTTTTTTTCTTTCCCTATTTCTGCACACTGTGGTACCTAAACAGTCATGGAATTGTAGAAATTGGGTATGGCTACAAAGCTGAGACTCTTGTGAATCCAAAGAGCCCAATTGCATTCATGTGTGATTAAATATGGCCTCATAGTAACCATTTCAATGTGATGACAGCATTTTTTATAACTTGACCTTACTGTATAAAATGACATGAAATGAAATGGTCGAGCTCATTCATGTCAGTGCTTCGACACAGCCAGCAGATGGCGACAGAGACCATGAGTTCCCCACATGGGCTTTCTGTCAGCCTCGGCGCCGACTTTGTGATGCGTTTAGGATCCTTGGAAAGCTGGGAATCTGTAGTTTCGTTCGATACCAAACATGTTGCTGTGCAGTGATGAGAAAACGTAACTGGCTCTGTTTACTGAGTCTAGTCTGTCAAAATGCTAACAATTGCAATGTTGCACCGCTTAGCAAAGCTAGTGAACGCCAAGTCTAAGGGCAGGGGCATTGCAAGAGCGGCAAGCACACTTAAATTTTCTTTAGAAAATTTAGCCTTTTCTAGTTTGCTGCTTATTATCCAATCAGTTTAAATGAATTAATGAATAGATGAACTTTATTTATATAGTACCTTTCATGCACAGAATGCAGCTCAAAGTGCTTTACAATTCAGCAGCAAGTTTAAAAACACACACATGCACAAGGAAGGGGAAGAAAATAAAATAGCAATTATTATTAATAATTGCTATTAATAATATAGCATATAAAACTTTTTTTTTGGAAAGAAAGAGAAGACTGCATACAAAATAGAATGATAAATAAAGTTAATAAATAAAAGATTAGATAGGGAAAATAATTAAAGATTTAAAACAGACAACTGCTAGTTATAGGCTATAGTAAAAAGAAAAGTTTTGAGCTGTTTAAAACTGTTTAAAACTGTCCACTAATGACTGTCTAATATTTAAAGGTCGGGTGTTCCACATTTTCGGGGCGTAGTGGCTAAAGGCAGCATCTCCAAAACTCTTCAGAGGTGTTCCAGTTGTTGTTGCTGTTAATGGTCTTGACTTTAAGCTAAATGATAGTTATTATTTACTGGCCTTCTTGGAATAATGTCACAATAAAATGTAAATGTAAAAAAGAAAGTCTGAATAGCAAAATTGAAAAAAGAGAACCAGAAAAGATGAGACAGCAATTTGAAAAGTTAAATCTAAACTATAAAATTAAAGCATTTAGAAATTCCATTATGATTTTGAGTCTTTTATCCTTAATAGGTCTCATAGTTTACAAGTGTCCTAAGGTAAAACCTCTCTAGTTAAAAAGCTTACCTTTGTAAAGTAAATGTGAGGCTGTTTTGTGTCAACACTGAAGAAGTTCCCCACAAGGGGGAGAGCCAGCGGACCTGGAGGATAGTTTGGAGGATTCCTGTTTCTGAGGAAATCGGCGATCAGGAGGAACAACAAAATAAACAGCAGTATCGCCTTGAGGTCAAGCCCCAACAAAATGTTATAAAGCCACATGGTTAAGCAGAGCCAGACCAACAGCTGACCAGTGTGGAAAATGTCGCTCTTCCTGTTTTTCTGCTGTCGTTGTCGATGCACCTGTGGGTGGAAATGCTTGTTCACAGCTGATAATATAATACAGAATTGAATAGAAAAAAATAGAAAAATCAGAAACTAACTCTGAGTTCAAAGTCTGTGCAAAGGTGCTCAGAATCAATGCCACAGCCTTACATAACCAACTACAGACCACACCTACCTACCCGTTGATAAACAGGACTGGACATCGATCTCCTTCATATGACAGGACTGAGTAATGATATTTAAATACCTAAATAATTATTATTATGCTGAAACATAAACAACATGCTGAGCATCATTCATAAGCAGCGACATTCTCAGCACAGCAATATGAAAAAATGTGATTGGAAATGTATAAATGCAAGATAAAGATAAAACATTAACTATGTGATGTGAGACAGAGTTTGGATGTTAATCAATGTCAAAGTAAACAGTGTAAAATAAACATTGCAGAGTGCAGTTTGAGAGGAGCGTGGGAATGAAAGGAGCTTAACTGGTCCATTGTATGGAGTTGTATGGAAACATTTTGGTTTCCAAGACAAACAAAAAACGAACTATCTCTAAGAAAACAGAAAAAAAACCTCTCAGGGTAATAGTATGTAATCTGTCACAGATCTATTTTTGTTCAAATGGTGAAAGTCATTCATGTGTTATGAGGGATATTTTTCAAGATTATTTTCAAGTTTTTTTTTTTTATTATAAACTATTAAATGGAGAGTGACAAAAGAGATGGGGGAAAAAGAGAGGGGGAGTAACGTGACAAACATCAAGACATGGCTTCAAACACACAACATTGGTGGTAGTCTTCTTAGCCTGCAGAGCTAGTTACCCATCATTAAGCATCATTAAAGGGTGCAAAGTTTACAGGAGTGCCTACATATTTTGGTGCAAAGTATCATAGTACACAAAAAGCATCTGTAATTACTGCATAAAAACAAGATATGCTTTATTAGAGCACTTTAGTTTCATTGCAGATGTCATTCATTTAATGGAGGCTAATCCACGTTTACACAATCAATATAATGACTGGCAAATTCAACATTTTTCTTTCATAGTTTTTATACTTGTCAAAAGGTTGTCAAAAGGTTAAAAGGCTGTAGTATTTTCATTAGGTCCTTGTTGAACTGAACATCCCTGGCATGCCTGATATGGCCATTTTTCAGTGCAGTTGCATTGGAAGATTGCTTTTCCATTTCACATTTCTCTGCAGCTCAAATTGCATATGGAAGTGTTTCACTAGCTAGTAGAAAATTAATTTCCACTTCCCTGATTTCTTGATGAGGTAGTGGTTTCATTTTACAACATTAGTTTAAGTTTTACATAGTGTTTGTTGGACTTCTGTAGCATAGTTCTATTTCAGAGAAGTTTTCATGCTTATTGATAATTTGGTTCCTTGCCTAGCAAACATAAAACTAAACAAACAAACAAACAACTAACCCTACAAACAAAAATACAGATGGTAGCAGCAATGAACAGGTTATCACAATGTGACAAAGAAAGCATTGAGTTCCCTGACTGTCCCGCAAGGCATTTTGGGTATTAGATTCAGAATTGAATTAGATGATTTCAATTGGATGTCGTAATTTTACAGTCAGTTTAACTTTCTGTGCATTTTTTAAAAGTGATTAATGGTTAAAAACTTGGCCATTTTGGACCAATTCCTTAGTGCTTTGCAAACTAAGAAAAGGTATATCAATTTAATGTACTTGCCACATTTCGTGTCATTCATGATTAGAAGATTTTTCATGTTTTTTCAAAATCTTCAAAAATGTGTGGCATTTGGCAGATATTGTCTGGCAGATATTTCATGTTGGGCATGTCAAGATACACATCTGTACCACGAGAAGAGCTGGATAGGGCAAGAAGGTCACCGAGGCAGGGCTAGCATCTTGAACTCCTCAGGGGAATGGGTAAAGCCCATCACACCCTCCATGCTGGGCATTTCTCCAGGAACAGGGGAGATGGTGAAACGTTGGAGTAGAGCGGCAAAGAAAAGGAACAGCTCCATTCTGGCCAGGTGCTCCCCTATACACACACGCTTACCTGTGGAGAAAGAGTCAACAGTAGCTAAAGTTTAGCACTTTCTTAACCTAAATATGTGTTGCTATCAGTAACTATATGATTATTAATCTTACTGTGTCTTAGGGAGCAAGAAATTCTCATTTCTAAATGTGAACCCAAATCATTCTTGTAAACTGAATAGTATGAGAACTGTTGAAAATGAAGTAGAATGGGACGGACCTGCTGAAAATGGTAAGAAGGCTTCTCTTCTGCGGAACCGGCCCTCTGAATCCAAGAAGTGTTCAGGGTTAAAAGTATCTGGAGTCTCCCACTCATTCTTATCAAACAGCACAGATGAAAGGTTTGTCATAATAGCTGTGCCCTGGAAAAAGGGACATGAGATGCTTGTGATACCAGTTGTATGTTAATAATTTACTAATTTAATGTCTTGAAATTTAGCCAGCGGTGAGTCTTGCTAAAAGTCCTTTACCTTGGGTATGAAGTATCGCCCCAGCATAGTGTCTTTACTGGCCATTTTGGGGAATCCCAGAGGGACAATATTTCCCATTCTTTGAGTCTCATGGATGACAGCGTCAGTGTAGGGCATTCTGGGTCTGTCAGCCATCGTGGGCTGACGGGATTGTCCAATCACTCTGTCTATCTCTGCCTGGACCTTCTCTGTGTGATGAAACCAAGTCAGAACAGCGATGTGATTTCATAAACTGCAGCTCATTGGGCGTTTTACAGTTGAAATGCCACAAAAATGGGTATGCCAAAACACCCATAACCTATATGGGAAAGTTCAATTACTTAATACGGTTAATGAGGAGGATTTCACTCACCCTGTATCTCTGGGTAGTTCATCATGAACACCAGGGCCCAGCGTAAAGTGGTAGCAGCGGACTCTGTCCCAGCCTCAATCAGGTCGAGAGTGCATATCATCAGAGTCTCTGTGTTGAAGCCAGCCTGAGGATCCACCTTCCTCTGGCAATGAGACAGCAGAAAATAGTTATTTTATGTTATTATGCATTGTGCTGTGCTATTATCGGCTACTTTATGCATTAATCATGGATGGAATATGACATTTTACATGTAGAATTTGCCATTCCGATAGTAGCATTGTGAGCTGGATAGTGGACTTCCGTTCTGACAGATTTAATTTTATTACTGTAACTTCCCCCGGGGTTTTGTTCTTTCCCTACTCTTGTACATTTTATACACTAATGGTTGCAACAGCCAATATGTAGATAGACATTTTGTCAATTCTGTAATTTTAACCTCTTGAAGGAGGGGGAAAGTGGACATGGCCATGTTGTTGATGACTATGCCATGGCGTGATGAATTCTTCTGTGAGTTAAATGTTCTCCAAAATAAGGACAAAAAAAAAGAAAAGAAATGAACTCTTTGCTCTTTTAGCATAATAAAATAACAACCTTGTTTATCTGAGGTTTATTGAGCCTGTTTTAACCTTTGGTATTATAGCCTGATTGGGCAGCTGAAGCATTAGCCAAAGATCAGACTGGAGAACCTGATGAAAATATCCAGCAGGGTTTCTGAGCCAGGCAGAACTGATTGAAATCTTTCGAAAGGCATGTGGTGAGGAAGGCCAAAGCTATTTTCGACTGCCCTAATCGCCCTGTAGAGTACAGTTTAAGTGGATGCCCTCTGGGCGCCACTTTAGTGTCTAAACTCAACACTAAAAGAACCTCACTTCAATTAGTTTTCTTGTTTTGCACATGAAGTGATGTAGAGTTTTATGTTTTATGTATTGTTACATGTACAAGAAGTGTGTATTTTGCACTGATGAGTGGGCTTTTATTATTGCTTTCTATCAAGCTATTGACTCCTTGCCTGGTTTTATCAACTGATGTAGGTCCATATAGTATACTGTATGTTGTGGCATTTTGTTGTGTTTCAATTTCCTTTTATATTGTGCATTTTTATTGCATGTGTTTATGTGTTTTTACTGTAAACCCTGTATGCAAACCAAATTTCCCTTACAGGACAATAAAATTTGCATTGCATTGAATTGAATTGAACTTTGTTCCAGGGAGCTTTATATAAAATGTAGAAATATCTTACCTTCTCCATCTCTGCCAGGTATGTGTCTACATAATCACGGGGATCCTCTGGGTTCCACTCCTCCTGGTGCTTCTTTATTTGCTCCTGCAGGAAATCTGTGATCTTCTTGTAGTTGGAGTGGATGGTCTGGTGAGGTCCTGGCAGGTACTTCAGCAGGCCCGGAAAGGCATCGTAGAGCTGGTTAAGGGACGACTCTCAGATCAGTGGCAGGCCAATGGTGCAATGCGTTTTGTGATCGTAAAATAACGGCTGAGCTACGTTAATGGATGTTGAATTACCCACCTGAGCTCTAGCTGTTCCAGCGAGCAGAACAGCCTCATTGTCCAACCGCAGAAGGTTTTGAAAGCTTTCATCGCTGTAGTCAAAGCGATGTCCGAAGACCACAGAGCAGATGACATTACCCACAGCACTGTTGATGGTGTAGTCATCTATGAACTGATGATAGAAAATGTTTAGATATGATGGCAGTACACTGTTGACACCCTTGTGCATGGTGAAGTTATCACCAGTGAGTGATTTAATGAAATGTAACAAGGCCAGTGGTGTGGGGAGAAACTAACTGTTTTCCCACAGATTTTCCTTAAAATCTCCAGATAACAAGATGGATGTATTCAACAATTTGTACTAACAAGGGGGATGCTAACCCGATTCATCCCCTGCAAATCACCCCATGGTTATAACAAGTCTGTGCAGTATTTTTATATGAGCCTGCCAGGATTGTGTTGTTGGTGTTCTGCATTTATTCACAGAACCAGCAGACTAGTCCATATAATCTACTTGCCTTGCTCCTCTTTGAAGGCCTCACAAAGGAAGGTGCTTTCCAGTTCACTATGTTTCTCCAGCGACTTCTTGCCTTCTCCAAAGTAGTGCAGGTGGGTGTGGGCAAACTTCCTCTGCATCTTCCATAGGTAACCGTTGCTTAAAACTATGCCTGTGAGTACATTATTCAAACTATTATTAACAATGCAAATGGGGTCTCTGCAAAGATGGGATTGTTGCATATAGTCTGAATATAAACATGTGTTGTGCCTATTTATTCATTACAGCTATTATAGATTTTATACAACCTGCAATTACCTGTCTTGATCAGGAAAAAAAACAAGAAAAAGTGATGCCTCATGATGTATATCAACTATGACCAGATTGTCTCTTATGCTTGAACACAGCAAAAATAAAAAGGTTGTTTTAACAGCTTTACCCTGGAGAAAGGAGCATGATTCAAGAAAGATAGTTGTGATCTCACTCACTCACTCGCTCACTCACTCACTCATTCACTCACCAAGGCCTTTGAAGACAACATCAAAGAGAGGGACGATGGGTCGGTCAGCAAAGCTATCCAGCTGGTTGACCAGGGCCTCTTTGACCATCTTGAATCCCGAAATAAACACCATCCTATTACCGCCTCTCCTCAAGCTGAACACTGGGCCATACTCCTCAGCGAGCTGGATGGGGAGCCATGATATCAATAAGATTGTATTACAAAACAGGAAATGTTTGACAATAAGTGACGACCTGAGCATTTTTGAATCTTCAAATGTCAGCATAATAGATGGCATAGAAATAAAGGCTATTTTTGTAAATTGTAACACTTGAAATTTAACAGCTTGAAATTTAATGTTGAATTGAGTAAAATACATGAATACTGATTGATATCCAATTAGCACGTGGTGAGAAACCAGTCCTTTGAACTGCAATTTGTTGTGTGAACGAATGAATGTTGGTTTAGTTTCTGTTTAGAAAAAAACCTAAATTCGGTAGGCCAAAGTGTTATTGTTCATCTGACCTTGTCCATGGTTTTGAAGTCTACTCCAGTGAAGACATTCCCTAGAAAAGGCACAGCCCAGGGTCCAGGTGGAAAGTTGTTTGGTGCCCAGTGTCTGACCACATCAGTCACCAGTAACGCCACAAAGATGAACACCAGCCAACCTGTAAGGTCCATACACTCAAACAATCTCTGTAAAATCATGATGATAATCTTGCAAAAGCCCTCTGGCAAAATCACAGTCTGAATGCTGTGGTGATCATGCAGAGACGTGATACCCCACTTGGTGGTCTTCTTCTTCAAAAGCTTTGTGAGAAGAGTGGAGGAGCCTGAATAGCAGGCTTCAAAAAACAAATGTTATGTAACACTACTGGCCTCTCAGCTCTGTCGGGGAAAGTGGAAAACAAAGGTGGAACTTGAACTCTTCCAGTTAGCAAATCTTTAACCATGTAATGTACATTTTAGGCATATTTGATTTTTGAAGATTTTGACTTGTAGATGGAAAATACTGAGCTAGTATATTACTCCAGTGTTTACAAACGCTACAAATGTAAGCAAACTTTTTACAACCTCAAAATACATCAATTTAGCTGTCACATCAGTCCCAGTATCAAAAGCTCAGGCAATATATATTTCATTAATCAAAGGTAGTCTGGTAGGTGACTACACACGCACGCGCGCACGCGCGCACACACACACCCCATTTCCGCCTTCTTAACAAATTCACCAGTTGAGTCGAGCAGCACTCGTACTAGAATCGCTTAACAAACATTTTACGTGTCCTGCTCCTGAAAAATACCAAATGGAAACGTTATATGACGTAATAGCCCTGGGATGGATGGACGGGAGGAGTGTTTTGATATTTGTGTGTGTTTTCTTGTTGTTTGCTGATGTTTTGAAGAACAGAGCCCCGAGAAACTTTCCTCCTGGACCATGGTCTCTTCCTCTGATTGGTGACCTTCATCGCATCAAACCCAGCGAAATACACCTGGAGTTAACCAAGGTACGAGTGGGCAGGCATGCGTTACAACAGTTATAAAACAGATAGTTTCAGCAGGGCCGTGTACTGGTATATGCCAGTGGTCAGTGACATCCGCTGTCCGTGTAGTAAGATATGTTGCTCAGTGCGACAGGCTACCACATGCCCACTATAAACTCACTGAGTAGCTGCCATAGATACGCTAAGTCCCTGTAGTAATACAAGCCCATAGAAATATTACTTGATTTTGCGTTGTTTTAGGCTGTATCTTTGGCTTCTGCTCTTTAGTTTATTATCTGCCTTGTCAGCTCTGTGCCTAGAAATGAATAACCTAAATAGACATGCCTGTATTAGCTCCTTATTTTTTTATTTTTTTTAATCTCACCTACGAAAATGTGTTATTTGTGTTCAAATAAATTCTACCATATTTGAACCACCCCTATCTATGCCTACTGCCACCACTGATCATACAACCTCATTGCACCTACATTCAGGCTTACAACATCTCTCTGAATATTTCCAACCTCACCGTTAATTTTAACAGCAACGAGCTACAGGGACAGCTAACCCATTAGTAAAATCTGCCAACCATCCCGGGATTATGGGACAATTCTCCCCCACTCAGAGGTCCAGAAAGTGCATTGTATGAACAGCAACAGGCATACCCATGAAACAAGTATACCAAGAATTGAGGATATTGTGTGACTACCCAATTCTGCTGCCATCATATGGTAAAAGAAAACTTGTGTCATTATGATTTCCTTAAATTGAGCCCTACCTGGTGTTTTTTTATCTTCAACCAGAGCCACATGGCTGTTTATTTTGGCTGCTTCATAATTGGTCTTAATAAATCAAACAAATCCCAAAGACTACACCAGTGGTGGATTTGGCAATAAATGCATGGCACCCAACATTCATGGAGTATAACCCGAATTTCCAGCTTTTATAGTTAACCTTGGCGTCATACTATCTAACATTATTCCTTTCATATTCCTCATCGATCACATTTTCCTAGTGAGCTCTACAATGTGAACAGGCCGCTCAATGTTGGACCACAATACCAATCTGCTGTTTCTCTCTCAGTTTGCAGAGAAATATGGAAACATTTTCAGCCTTCGACTCTTTGGTGGAAGGATTGTGGTAATCAACGGGTACAAGCTTGTGAGAGAAGCCTTGGTCGAAAGAGGGGAGGATTACACAGATCGCCCTGTCATCCCGCTGTTTCATGACACGTTTGGGAATAAAGGTAGTGTGTGTTGCATTTTGTTTGAAAAAGTTGCTTGTGATTGTACCTAAGTCTACTCAAGACAGTAGTATCAGATAGGACCCACAAATAAATAATGTGTCTAGCATTGATTTTAAATACAATTTAAAATATATTGGAAAACATTGCCTTTGAGACCATCTCAAGAGTACTGTTTTATATTAACACCTCTTTCGTGCAATGAAAAGGGATGAAAAACCTAAACACTGTTGCTTTCAGTCAGTTCCAGTTGCTTTCAGTCTACGCTGTTTTATGTTCCCAACAGGTTTGTTGCTATCAAATGGCTATCAGTGGAAGCAGCAGCGGAGATTTGCTCTCCATACACTCAGGAACTTTGGTGTGGGCAAGAAGACCCTCGAACCATCCATCCAGCAGGAGTGCCACTATCTGAATGAGGCCTTTGCCCATCAGCAAGGTATTACGCAAATCTTAATTACTTTTTAACAAGCAACAACTCATTAGTTCTTCTTAACCAGCTACAGGGCAATATGTGTGTATTACCTGGATATGTGATTGACCCCAAGCCACCCATAGTTGGGCCTCCCAAAGTATCCATCCCTCTAAATGCTTTCATGATCTATTTTGATGCAATATGATAGAAAGCATATTAACAAGCACCATGACGATAAATGACCTACGAAACTACAGGTAGGTGCCAGAGTAAAGGAATCACCAGCATAAAGAGTCTTAACATGGCGCTGGGCCAACATGGGCTACCAGAACAACTTCAGTGCACTGGCTTGGCATAGATTTTTAAAATGTGTGGAACTAAATTGGACAGATAAAAAAACATTCCTCCTCAAGAAATTCTATGATTTGGTGATTAATATGGATGATTTGGTTTTAATAATGTGGTGGAATACACTGCCTCAGGTAATGCTTTAGAATCTGTGCTAAGGCATGTACCATGTAACCATCCTGGGTTTGAATCCGGTCTGGGACCTTTGTCACATGTCATCCCCTTCTCTATCTCCTAATCTTTCCTGCCTATCTACTGTCAACTATCCAAAAAAAAGGCAAAATGCACAAAATGTAGCTTGGGAGTATGTAATTCTCTCCACAGTTGCGCCTAGTTGATGATCTCTTTCCCTCCAATTTGCCAACATCACTTGAACCTGGTCCTTGTCAAACATCAGCAAGTTGAGCATTCTCTAACAGTCACCCCTCTCTCAAATTCACTGAAATCTCTTCTTTGAGCTGTGGTAGTCAAAATATTGGACAATTGGGTCTGCCCAGCATTTTTACACATGACTCTAAGCAATGGCATGTTAATTGTTGATTATCTGAGGAACCACATCTGTGTTAGAATTCAAGTGTATACTTCATTTTGGCAGTTAACTGTATTATGTATTTGCTATATCTACTTATCAACTAATTACCCATAATCAATATCCAATAGTGCTTTTCCTTGCTTTCTGCCCATCATACATTTTACGTTTTGACGATTGGCTTGGCCCTATGTTTCACAATGTTTCTTTCGCATTATCTCTTCATTTTTCAGGTGAGCCCTTCAATGCCCAGCTGCTGGTGAACAATGCTGTATCCAACGTAATCTGCTGCTTGGTGTTTGGGGATCGTTTTGAGTACAGTGACAAGCAGTACCAGTCTATCCTTCAGGACTTCAATGAGTTGGTGTACTTAGAGGGAGGTACATGGGCACAGGTGAGCCTCTAAGTTACACGGAAGGACAGGCATTATGAGGATTTTTAAAGTGAATTTAATTATAATATTTTGGTGTGCAGAGTGGTCTGTGGGAAGGTAATGGTTCTTAGATTGTATGATAGTGTCAGATGGGCAGTGCCGAAGAAGGACTAGTGCTGACTCCTGAACATCTGGCTGGGCCTGCGCTATCCAGACCTCAGCACTGTCAGACCTGGCGGTTGAGGGAAGATGGCTGATAACTGCTGGGTGGCGGCTTGCCCACTGGTGCAGCTCAAAATCCCGTCCTGCCAGGAGTGCTTGCAGCTTGTCTACCAGGGTCCTTGCTTCCTCTTCTGATGACTCTGTAGTAGGTTGTCCACATACGAGTTGAGAACTGACTCTCGCAGAGAGAGAGAGAGAGGCAGCCACTTCAATGGCACAACAGAATCAACCTGAAATACTTAACATGTTTGTGTAATTTGAACACATGTAAATTCCTCAACACACAACATTTAACCAGAAATACTTCACTTAGAGATGGGCTGGGTGGACTGACAGACATTATCCGAGAGGTTGACTTTACGAACTTTACGAACATGGTCCATTTTCCATTCAGTGTGACAGTATAGGAATTAGGCTACTGAATATAGGCAACTATTTTGTCTGCCACCAGTTAGTGATGTCAGAGTTCTTCATCACAAATCTGTCACAAGTCTGTGGCTTAAGGCTATGTTGAACCTGATCATCCTGTGCCCTAAAAGAATTGATGGAACGAATGAGTGGACAGCAGCTACATGATATGAATCTATCTGTGAAAGACAACTTTTCCCAGGCTAAGATGGCAGACTATCTGTCTGGGTAACTGTGTGTTTGCTCTGTAGATTTACAACATGCTGCCCTGGCTGATGAAGTGGCTCCCTGGACCTCACCAGAGGATATTCGTTCTGATGGATAAGCTGATTGCCTTTGTGAAAATTAGGATCAAAGAACACAGAGAAGACTATGACCCCTCATCGCCAAGAGACTACATTGACTGCTTCCTCTCAGAAATGGGAGAGGTGTGTGTGTGTGTGTATTTGCAAGCGTGTGTGTGTGTGCGTGTGTTTGCATGTGTGTAAGGAAATTTTGTTTGGTTGTATTGGGCTTAAAATTGTGTTTGTTTGTCCTCTCTGCATTTTCTAATGAAATGGCTATGAATGTTGACAAGCCACTGATTCTTGCAGTTGCTTTGTTGTGTTGTCAGTAGAAGGAGGATCCAGATTCTGGGTTTGATCTGGAGAGTTTGTCTTTTTGCACCCTGGACCTGTTCGGCGCTGGAAGTGAGACCACAACCACTACTCTACACTGGGGACTGCTATACATGATCTATTACCCACACATACAAGGTGTGTTTGCGTATGTATGTGTGTGTGTGTGTGTGTTTGTGTTAGGGAGAGAGTGAGAGAGTGAGTGTAGGGTGGGTGGCAGGTTCTGTGTTGCTTGCATTCTTCAAGGGTGTGTGGCTTTCATTGGCATAATTTTCTCAGCAGCCATGTACGAGGGACACCAAATCAGACATTGTTTCCTGTTCTTTCTATGTGCAGAGAGGGTCCAGGCTGAGATCGATACTGTAGTTGGTTCATCCAGGCAACCCTCTGTGACCGACAGAGAAAACATGCCCTATACTGACGCAGTCATCCATGAGATCCAGAGAATGGGAAACATCTTGCCCTTGAATTTGGCCCATATGGCAACCAAGAACACCACGCTGGGCAAGTACACTATCCCAAAGGTACATGATGCACATGTGAGAAGGAATTGCTGTATGTGACAAGGATTGTCGTCAAGGACACTGGAGAGTTAGCAGGCGATCACACTGAGAAACGTCGCTACAGGCGCAGCCGCGTCAAAAACACCTAGGCAGACCGCTGTCGGGCAAAACAGCTTGGTGCGCCTGTGGAGCAGGGCTGTGTGTGCGACCGGGTTAAAGGCCGCTAATATCAGCTTTTCATCTGTGTTTGCCAGTGTCCCACCGTTCCCACCACATCAAACCGCATCAAAACAGGAAGGAAGCCCGCCTTCTGCTTGATTTGATTGGCTGCCTGGCCCAAATGTGACATTGACGAGCGGTGCGACTCCGCGCCTTGCGCTGAAAAGTCGAGAATATTTTAACTTTTATGTGCGCCTAAAAATCGCCAGAAAAACGCGACGCGTGTCGCAAGAGAAGAGCGCGCCCTAGGCGCGCCGTACCATAGGAAAACAATGGTTTTGGTGGCGACGCGTTTCTAGCGACGCTTCTCGGTGTGATCGTCCCCTTAGTTCTCTTTTTTGCCCATAGTTCATTAGGCACCAAATGACAACCCAACACAACATAAATTAGACACCACCAGTGGGTAAGTCTCTCTTCAACCCCTCCAGTGTTGAATCAACAGTCTCTGAATAAATGTTCCCTTCGTGGGTAGAGTCCATCAGTCTGCAGCCTTTTCAGGTCAGGCATACAGACACGCTCCCCTGCTTCAGTCCATGGGCTCCTCTCACATGTAGACCAGAGATTTTCTGTCTTGCAGCTACTGAGAGAGACATACAAATGGGAAAAAGATAATTTGGTGCTAATGTGCCTTGTTGGCCAGCTGGGCCACTCCTGACTCTCTGACTCCCAGCCGGCACTCGATCCCAGCCCCGCCTGCCACACTGTAAAATATATTGTGTAAACCACCTTGTCATGCTTGTTGTGTCGTTTGTTTATTTCTCCCTTGTTTTAATTAGTTTTGTTTGTGAAACAGTTTATGACAAACTTGTTTTGTAAACAGCAAAAGGTTGATTTGATTTGCTTTCTTGATTAATGCTCTAAACTCAGGGCACCATGATCCTGCCCACGCTGCACTCAGTTCTACATGATGAGTCTGTGTGGGAGACTCCACACTCTTTCAACCCTCAACACTTCCTGGACCAGGATGGCAAATTTAGGAAGAGAGAGGCCTTCCTTCCTTTTTCAGCCGGTCAGTAGTTACAACCAAAAATCAATTACATGCTGTTTTAACCAAGTGATAATAATAAAAAACATTTTTTATAATAATTGTTTTACTAATTTCAGTTCTATGGTGGATCCTTACTCTTAAAACCCCTTGCACTCTGAGTTTCCCCTAAATTTCACCTTAAGTAGCTTCAAAGTTGGAACAAATTTTTTTTCCATACTGTATGACAATGTCACGGACATATTCTGCATCTGCTTGTTCCAACGCTTCATTGAAGCTGTAGCACGCTTATATTGAGTGAAATATTAAAACCCAAGATGCCATTTTGGCTGCATCATTACATCAAATGGAAAAAATCTAGATGTTTTGTGCACCATGTTATACATATTTCCTTGTAATTCAGTAATTCAGGTATCTTTGGAAACCTTGGGATCTTGGCTAGAATTTAAAATAAAGTTCTGTGGGTTTGAACAAAGCTTGGCCACAAATCATACATTTATAATGATGGTCCATTTTGTAGTTTTTTTTCAGCTACTTATTTAGTCTGTATCTGGAGTTTTGTTTCCCCCCCATTATTTAGTAACAAAGAAACACTAGTAATTGATAAGGCTTTGCTTTTGTAGATGGGAAGTGAGGGGATTAATGCCCACATCCTATCCTTATGTGCTGCAGCGATCTACTGTGGATCCCATTGAAACATTTGTGAATCATACTGAGTATTATGTCTTCCCAGGTAAGCGTGCATGTCCTGGGGAACCACTGGCCAGGATGGAGTTATTCCTCTTCTTCACCTCCCTCCTTCAGAGGTTCTCATTCTCTGCACCCACTGGAGAGGAGCCCAGTCTGGACTTCAAGTTGGGAGCCACTCACTGTCCCAAACCTTACCGCCTCTGTGCCATACCAAGATAAACCACTCACTGTCTCTGACCTGCTCTACCCCCATACTTAATAAAGAAATAAGAGAAATGGTGCTGCAGAACCTTGAGCAGCATAAACTTTCAAAATCGGAAATTTTCTTTTTATTGCCCAAGGCCGAGTGGCACTGTGCTTTATTATGATAAATCATCTAAATCATCAAATCTTTACGAAAAATGTTATCAACATTCTAAATTGTATGTCTTCCTTCTGTGTACTCAAATACAGAAGGTGTTTTCCACATCAGTTACCTCTATGTTATACCTTAAAAACATCTACTGTAATCTGTATCACCATGTTGTTTTATAATAATAATATAATAATGTTTTTATAATGTCCTATAGTATAAGCAAAACATAATTTGGAAACATTTTATTCTCAATAAGCCTGTCCAATAAACCGGCATATTATACTTGTAAATATGTAATAACATCCTTGAAACAAAAGATTATGTCAACCTTTTTTTAAGAATTATGAGAGAACCAAATTCTTAATACACTTCACATTGTATAGTAGATTTGTCAGACTCGTTCAGGCCAAAATCCAACTTGTACTTGAGTGTGTAAATAAATGATCCTGAGGTTCATTTCCTGCTCATTCTTTATCATAGTCTGATAATAATGGAAGAATTTTACTACTTCACTGCATTAGATTCAATAGTAGGCCTTCAAGTCTTCCAGTAAGGTTGTGCATGAGTGTATGTGTGTGTGTTGTGTATTCCAGATAGATAAATAATTTAACAATTCTAAGGCAAATTCTTAGACAGTCTTGATGCAATCAGCAAATCTTTTACCACATAAATTCTAGGCATATTTGCACGTTTTTGAAGATTTTGACTTGTAGAGGGAATATCATTTTTAGAATTTTCTCCACCTAACTCAAAATACTGATGTACTGTAAAACGTTACAAATGTTGCACGTCACAGCCTACTATCAGTGCAGTATCAGAAGCTCCGGCAATACTGTAATAATTCAGCAATCAAAGGTCACACAAAACATTTCCGCGTTCATAACAAATTCACCGTCGACTGGCCCAGTCGAGCACTCGTCTTACGGAAGTCAAAAGAGAGTAAACATTTGACGTGTCCTCCGAAAAATACCAAATGGAAACATTATATGACGTAATAGCCCTGGAATGGATGGACGGGAGGAGTGTTTTGATATTTGTGTGTGTTTTCTTGTTGTTTGCTGATGTTTTGAAGAACAGAGCCCCGAGAAACTTTCCTCCTGGACCATGGTCTCTTCCTCTGATTGGTGACCTTCATCGCATCAAACCCAGCGAAATACACCTGGAGTTAACCAAGGTAAGTACGTAGTTCTGGTCCTCAGTTCTGATTGGCTGAGTCACGTTCGAAGCCGTTATAATATCCGATAAAACTAGTGATGGGAATTATGGCTCTTTGATGGGAGCCGGATCTTATGGCTCCGTTCCTTTCCGAGAGCCGTTCAAAAGAACGGCTCATCGTTCTTTTTTCTTTTTCTTTTTTTAGGGGGCGGGGGTTACTAGGTTTATCTGCGAAATGATCACTAGGATAATGATAGGGTAAGATTTGGATCAGATTCAAATTTAGACATCCCACCAATATAATTTAATTTAATTCGTATGTGTGAACTAGGTTTAGCAGCACTAAATTACTCGTATTGCCAGACCTAATGTCAATGATCTGCATTGTAAACATTACACAAGGTGACGCCACATCCCTCTGCTTTGTCAGTGAATTTACTACTTTGAATTTACCCTCTGTATGAAATGTGTTATGTAAATAAAGTTGCCTTGCCTTGAATGCAATTCATGCAACACTTAATATTGGAAAACTTTTTATTGGCACAATAAAAAAAACCAAGTATAATCAACTTTTGTGCAAAACAGATTTTAGTGCAAATCAGATAGATAAACAATTATCTGAAAAACATTTCACATGAGAAAATTTTTAAGAATACTACAACAACTTATCAAAATAATAATACTTTGTGCAAAAGGCCCATACTACAGCCAACTTCTGCACAACATTTCAATATTATAAAAATAGAGAAAAATTAAATAAAATAGAGAAAAATATACAGATACTACTAGTATAAACCCTGCAATGGACTAGTGAACTGTCCTGGGGTGTGTACACCTGAGCTGCTTTGACAAAAACAGGAGATGAGCTCCTGGCCTATGAGCCACATCGGCTCAAACAAGGCTTACTTACTTGTAAACAATAACATAATAATACTCACAGGTGTGTGAATTGACCTGGATATGAAGCGTCCGTAGCGCAAAATAATATAACGTTAGTTTCTAAAGAGATAAGATGGAGCCTTCTCCTCTCCTCTCTCCTCTCGTAAAAAAAAAAAATTCAGCAGCGGCGGTCATATTTCAGCACCTTGCGAGGCAGCTGGATTCGCGAGATCACGATCACGCGAGACCATCTGGCGCGTCAGGTTAAGTGGATTTAGGGCAGGCAGTGAAATTTGGGCACAACAATAAAAAGAACGGCTCTCAAGTACGACTCGGTTCCCTTCGTTCGTACCAAAGAGCCGTTGAAAAGCATCGGATCGTTCGCGAACGTCACATCACTAGATAAAACTGACGAAGCTGAAGTTAGCTCCAGATTCGTAGCTCCCTATTCGCGGCTGGTGATGTGCGACCGGGAACGAGTCGATTTTTTCGAACATAGTTTTATTAATGACAAACTGGGAATACTTTGTTAGTTAGTATTTCACTTCAGGCCACTGTGTGGGATCATTAATCCAGCTTTATTGGAGCAATAAAAAAGGACATTGATGGAGGCTAATTAAGGGTATTTATTATGTAGGCTACCTCTCCCTCTCTGTTGGAGGCAGGACCGCCACTTTTGCCTGTTTGTAGGCAATATTGTTTCCCCCCATGGTGGGCGTGGCTTTAGACGCGCTCTGCAGTGTGTCTATAACAGAACTTTGAGACTTCCAAGAAAAAAACACTTTAAATGACAAGTTTGGCGATTTTGGACCTAGTCTATATATAATTTGTCTCTTACATGTAGTACTTGAACCCATAATACTGACTCCCAAGTCCGCTGTCGGTTGGGTTGAACCTGCGAGCTCTGTTGCTATCCTGTTGCTACTAACAATCAGTCCAAATGGGGTATGCTAAAATATCTCCAAAAAAGCCAGACTGTGAAAACAATATGGCGACCAACCAACGTATTTATATTCACAGCCCAGAAAGCAGCAGCACCGCAGCATTTTCACTCAGTGGATATAGTCTTCTGCCAAACTCTGCCTGCCTCCATGTGCAGTTGTTACAATCTGACCTGACCGTCCGCAAAATCATGCCAACAGTAATGCACTTGCCTGGACCTTAGGACAACCAAACGATCCCTAGTAGATATCTGCCAGGAATCGGGCTCATAGGAGGACAGAAGATCAAACGGGCGAGACCCAGTTTAGCCTTAAAAGTCATCATCAATTTGATTCTAAATTCAACAGGTAGCCAGTGTAAAGAGGCTATGGCTGATATGATCGTACTTCCTGGAATTAGTTTGAAGCCTTGCAGCTGCATTCTGTTCAAGCTGCAGGTGATTGAGAGAACTTCAACTTAGACCGGAGTATAAAGAATTACAGCAGTCATTTGTCAAGATCAGCAAAAGAAAGATATATTCAGATTTTTGTGATATTTCTCAGTTGGAGGAAGCAGGACTGACCAACTTTCTTAATCTGTTGGTCAAAGCAGAGGTCAGAGTCAAATAACACTTCCAAGTTTCTAGCCGCCGGTTTAATATAGGCCGAAAATCCGAAATAATGTTGCCAAGAGGGAGCATACAAAATGGAGAAAAGCAGTGTTGGGCAAGCTACTTGGAAAATGTAGTGAGCTCTACATTAAATGAAGCTCCACTACATTGCAGCTATCCCCAAGAGAAATGTAGCTAGCTAAGCTACGAGCAACATGGCAAAAGTAGTTTGCTACATCAAAGGTACTTTTTTTTTTTTTTTTTTTTACATTGAACCAACTTCATGCCAAATCAATGTTAACTCAGTGATCAAGAAAAACTGTCAAACAAATAGCAAAAAATTGTTAAGTTCAATTGTTTATTATAAAACAAGCTGTGCCTTTGCGAGCAACTCCTCTTATAACAATACCAATTTGGCAACAAAAACAAACAAAAAAACATGTGCTCCACATAGCCTAATAACATAAAGCAAAGTGTTGAGAGTGTGTGTATGTTCATCTATGTTTGTTTGTGTGTGTGTGTGTGTGTGTGTGTGTGTGTGTGTGTACACCTGTGTTTGCATGTGTATGCTCAATCTAGTGGAGACTTGGGCACATTAGCAGGATAAAGCTGTGGAGACGTACTTTAACAAACTCTTTTATCTCAACTCAAACCACAGTAGCAAAAGAGTAAAGACCTGACGCGTGTTAACTGTATTCCCTGCACCAGAGATGTCGTAGGCATCAGCCCAAGGATTGGTAAGTGATGTCACCGTCATACCGAAGTGCCTCCATCGACACAGTTCCTCCGTGTGGCGCTGGCATCACGTACCTATCCTTAGCAGTATTATTCCAGACCGCAGCAGAAAGCTCCGCTGCGCTTGAGCTTTAGAAATGCTTGGGAAAATGTAGCTTTTGTGGACGTTACCGCACTACTTGAACAATAAAACAGCTTCGCTACTAAAAACGCTATTTGATTCAAAAACAGCGATGCTACCACCACGCTACTGAGAAATGTAGTTAAACTAGTAGCGCCGCTACTTGTAGCGACGTTACTGCCCAACACTGGAGAATAGTAGAGGGCCAAGAAGTGACCCCTGAGGGATGCCACAGGTGATACCCACTACAGATGAACAAGCATTCCAACAACAGGGAAATTCCTCCCTGTGAGATAGGATTTAAACAGATTCAGAGCAGTATCAGTAATGCCAACGCAATTTTTTAAGACACCTAAGGTCAAACAGTCGCTGTACCATCTAGCGCTATTAAATCAGACTGAAATTTCTGAAAGATGTTATTGTTCGTATAGGATGTTAACTGTGTGGAAACTTCTTTCTCCAATACCTTGGACAGGAAAGGCAGTTTAGATATTGGTCTATAATTATCAAGGACAAGGAGGTTTTTTTAAGTAGTGGTTAAATTAAGGACATATTTGAAGTAGGAGGGGACAGAACCAGTAAATAAAATGTTATTTATAATCAATACGATTTAAGTGCCAATTGCATCAAGAACATCTTTTAGGAGTTTAGTTGGAATCATGTCCAACATGAGGATTTGAGAAATAGCTTAATTTCTAGAGTAGACTCATCTGTTAAAACAGTTAGCAGGTATTGAGGATATTGTGTGACTACCCAATTCTGCTACCAGCATTTTGTAAATGAAAACTCTTTAGGAATTCCTTAATTTGGGCCCTAGCTGGTGTTTTTCTCTTCAACCAGAGCCACATGGCGGTTTATTTTGACTGCTTCAGAAATGGTCTTAATTGTGTCACCTCAAAGACCTGACCACAAATCCCAAAGACTAAACTAGCAGTGGATATGGGGACAAATGCATGGAACTAATGGAGAATACTTTGACTGCTAGCTCAGTGTATCTAACATATTCCTTTCATATTCCTCATCTATTGTATCTTCCCAGTGAGCTCTACAATGTGAAGAGGCCACTGAATGTTGGACCACAATACCAATCTGCTGTTTCTCTCTCAGTTTGCAGAGAAATATGGAAACATTTTCAGCCTTCGACTCTTTGGTGGAAGGATTGTGGTAATCAACGGGTACAAGCTTGTGAGAGAAGCCTTGGTCGAAAGAGGGGAGGATTACACAGATCGCCCTGTCATCCCGCTGTTTCAGGAAACGTTTGGGAATAAAGGTAGTGTGTGTTGCATTTTGTTTGAAAACGTTGCTAGTGATTGTACCTAAGTCTACTCAGGACAGTAGTATCAGATAGGACCCACAAATATGTGGGTATGTGTATGTATGTATAATGTGTCTAGTTTTGATTTTAAATAAAAAAGTTATTGGAAAAAATTGCCTTTGGGACCATCTCAAGTGTACTGTTTTATATTAAAGGATAAGGCTGGTGTTTTTTAATGCATTGCTTACCGTCAACAAATCCTATGAAAATAACAAAATCAACAATGCATTTGCTCTACTATCGTTACTTTCTGACTTCCCACGTACCATTTTTAGCCATCAACCCAGAAGTCATTGGCTCCAATTGTAAGCTAAAAACCTTGAAATACAGCTCACAAAGACATAGTTTCAATTTTAAAAATTGCTAACTGTTACCACGAAAAGTCATGCTGTTGTAGTTATTACCAAATCAAATTCAAATGGGAACAAATTCTTCATTACGCCGGGGACTATTTTCGGTGCTACGGAACTACTTTCCTGAGATTGCAAACGTCTTTACAGCCGGTTTATTAAGTTGTTTGAGGAAAAAGACGGCTGGCCCGGTCCATCGCGATGATGAAATATGTTGCCCAGAGCAACGGCATGGGTCTTTGACGTGTTTTTAACCGTTTTTTTTAATACAATGGAGTTCTATGGCTACATGGACGAGACTTCTTGGCAAAACAAAATCATTGCTGATTTTGTTATTTTCATAGGATTTGTTGACGGTAAGCAATGCATTAAAAAAACACCAGCCTTATCCTTTAACACCTCTTTTGTGCAATGAAAAGGGATGAAAAACACTGTTGCTTTCAGTCTACGCGTTCAGTCTACGCTGTTTTATGTTCCCAACAGGTTTGGTGGCATCAAATGGCTATTCGTGGAAGCAGCAGCGGAGATTTGCTCTCCATACACTCAGGAACTTTGGTGTGGGCAAGAAGACCCTCGAACCATCCATCCAGCAGGAGTGCCACTATCTGAATGAGGCCTTTGCTCATCAACAAGGTATTACACAAATGGTGGAAAATGCTGTCTCAGGAAATGCTCCAGAATCTCCTGTAAGTGCTTAATTGGTTAAGATGTGGGAACAGGGCTGACCAAGTGAGATACATTTACATCCTTTTCATGGTCAACAAACCGTTCTGTGACCGTGCGTGTCCTGTGGATGGGAGTATTGTCACCACTGGATGAATGTGATTACTCAGATTTTGCTGTATAGTTCTTGACATTTACCCTGCTGTGGGTTCAATGGATCAGAACCATGCCAGTAAAAAGCAGCCCACACTGTAACACAGCCACCTCGCATGTGACGACCCATCTGACCATATGACTTTTTCCACTGCTCAGTACACCGATGCTTGTGTTCTTTGTACCACTTCACTTGCAAAGGTGTATTTTTATGTGTAATAAGGGGTTTATGCACTGCAACCCAAGTATAGTATCCCTCTATAAAGTAAAGGAACTGTTCTTGATGAAACTACCTGCTCACACCTTAGATTGACATGCAGTTGACTGATTCAGAATTGCTCATCCATGTTTCCTTGCATCCTGCACCAATTCATGGGCATTGTGGCTTGGGAGTATGTCATTCTTTCAACAGCTGCGCCTAATTGATGATGTATTTCCCTGTAATTTGCCAACATCACTTGTCAAACATCAGCAAGTTGAGCAGTCTCTAACAGTCACCTATCTCAGTCACTGAAATCTCTTCTTTGAGTTGTGGTAGTCAAGATATTGGATAATTGGGTCTGTCCAGCATTTTTACACATGACTCTAAACATGATGGGATGTTAATTGCTTGATTATGTGAGGGACCACACCTGTGTTAAAACCTGTAAAAAAAAGCTAGACGTAGTGAGTGTGACGTCACCCATAGGTTCCTGAAGGGCTGTTTTGAAGCCAGAAGATTGGGTTTACGATCGCCGCCATGTTGACATTTTTTAGGCGCCAGCACAGCCAAAGCGAGCCTGAGGGTTGTCCGCAGAGTCGCAGCACCGCCTACTGTTGGTCTGTAATCGGCGACCTGTCGGTCACTGGGCAGGCGACCTGTCAATCACTAGGAAAACAACCCCGTTTTATATCTGTTATATCCTGTTAATGATACCATTACTTTGAAAATCACCATAAGGACACACATTAGAAGAAGTGAAATTAGCTACTGACACCATTACCTGTTGGCGAAAAAATGTATTGATTCTATACTTTGAGTGAGAAGTTGGGATGTGGTCCCATTGACTTGCATGGAGTTGGGCCGGGTTTGGAGCCTTTTTGGAGCCAGCCCCTAGCAGACGTTCAGGAATTGCTGCCTGCCGCCACTTCCTTATTGGCTTCAAAATTCACCTGTGGTTTTGGCCACTTGGTTAAAACTCAAGTGTATGCTTGAGTTTAGTAGTATGTATTTGTTATATCTACTTTGTCTAATCATGTATAATCAATATCCAATAGTGCTTTTCCTTGCTTGCGGCTCATTATACCTTTTAGGTTTTGACCGTTGGCCCTATGTTTCACAATGTTTCTTTCGCATTATCTCTTCATTTTTCAGGTGAGCCCTTCAATGCCCAGCTGCTGGTGAACAATGCTGTATCCAATGTAATCTGCTGCTTGGTGTTTGGGGATCGTTTTGAGTACAGTGACAAGCAGTACCAGTCTATCCTTCAGGACTTCAATGAGTTGCTGTACTTAGAGGGAGGGACATGGGCACAGGTGAGCCTCTAAGTTACACGGAAGGACAGGCATTATGAGGATTTTTTATGTTAATTTAATGCAGTAACGTATAACAAGAAGAGCAATAATGTCATACACAAGGCTATATCCAGCCTGACCACAGAAACTAGCAATGAGCATTGAATGTTGAAGATCTCCATTTGTTTGCGTGTATGTTTGTGTGCGTGTGTGTGCATGCAAATCAGGCTGTTAAGCTGGCATCTGTTTGGGTAACTGTGTTTGCTCTATAGATTTACAACATGCTGCCCTGGCTGATGAAGAAGCTCCCTGGACCTCACCAGAGGATATTCGCTCTGACATATAAGCTGATTGACTTTGTGAAAATTAGGATCAAAGAACACAGAGAAGACTATGACCCCTCATCACCAAGAGACTACATTGACTGCTTCCTCTCAGAAATGGGAGAGGTGTGTGTGTGCATTTGCTAGTATGTGTCTGTGTTTGCACATGTGTATGCAAATTTGTTGTATTGGGCTTAAAATAGTGTTTGTTTTCCGTGCATTTTCTACTAAAGAAATGGCTGTGAATGTTGACAAGCCACTGATTCTGGCAGTTGCTTTGTTGTGTTGTCAGTAGAAGGAGGATCCAGATTCTGGGTTTGATCTGGAGAATTTGTGTTTTTGCACCCTGGACCTGTTCGGCGCTGGAACTGAGACCACAACCACTACTCTACACTGGGGACTGCTATACATGATCTATTACCCACACATACAAGGTGTGTTTGCGTGTGTGTGTATGTGTGTGTGTTAGGGAGAGAGTGAGAGAGTGAATGTAGGGTGGGCGGCAGGTTCTGGGTTGCTTGCATTCTTCAAGGGTGTGTGGCTGTCATAGACATAATTTTCTCAGCAGCCATGTACGAGGGACACCAAATCAGACATTGTTTCCTGTTCTTTCTATGTGCAGAGAGGGTCCAGGCTGAGATCGATACTGTAGTTGGTTCATCCAGGCAACCCTCTGTGACCGACAGAGAAAACATGCCCTATACTGATGCAGTCATCCATGAGATCCAGAGAATGGGAAACATCCTGCCCCTCAATGTGCCCCATATGGCAACCAAGAACACCACGCTGGGCAAGTACACTATCCCAAAGGTACATGATGCACATGTGAGAAGGAATTGCTGTATGTGACAAAGATTGTCGTCTAGGACACTGGAGAGTTAGTTCTTGTTCTCACCCATAGTTCATTAGGCACCAAATGACAACCCAACACAACATAAATTAGACACCACCAGTAAGTCTCTCTTCAACCCCTCCAGGGTTGAATCAACAGTCTCTGAATAAATGTTCCCTTTGTGGGTAGAGTCCATCAGTCTGCAGCCTTTTCAGGTCAGGCATACAGACACGCTCCCCTGCTTCAGTCCATGGGCTCCTCTCACATGTAGACCAGAGATTTTCTGTCTTGCAGCTACTGAGAGAGACATACAAATGGGAAAAAGATAATTTGGTGCTAATGTGCCTTGTTGGCCAGCTGGGCCACTCCTGACTCTCTGACTCCCAGCCGGCACTCGATCCCAGCCCCGCCTGCCACACTGTAAAATATATTGTGTAAACCAACCTTGTCATGCTTGTTGTGTCGTTTGTTTATTTCTCCCTTGTTTTAATTAGTTTTGTTTGTGAAACACTTTATGACAAACTTGTTTTGTAAACAGCAAAAGGTTGATTTGATTTGCTTTCTTGATTAATGCTCTAAACTCAGGGCACCATGATCCTGCCCACGCTGCACTCAGTTCTACATGATGAGTCTGTGTGGGAGACTCCACACTCTTTCAACCCTCAACACTTCCTGGACCAGGATGGCAAATTTAGGAAGAGAGAGGCCTACTTTCCTTTTTCAGCCGGTCAGTAGTTACAACCAAAAATCAATTACATGCTGTTTTAACCAAGTGATAATATTTACTCATTTCAGTTCTATGGTGGATCCTTACTCTTAAAACCCCTTGCACCCTGAGTTTCCCCTAAATTTCTCCTTAAGTAGCTTCAAAATTCTTTTTTTTTTTCATACTGTATGACAATGTTACATATTCTGCATCTGCTCATTCCAATGCTTCATTGAAGCTGTAGCATGCTTATATTGAGTGAAATATTAAAACCCAAGATTTTTCTATGGCTGCACCATTACATCAAATGGAGAAAGTCATATTTGGTATCTTTGGAAACCTTGGGATCTTGACTAGAATTTAAAATAAAGTTCTGTGAGTTTGAACAAAGCTTTGCCACGAAATTGTGCATTTATAATGATGGTCCCGCCGGTTGTGAATCAAACTGAACTAGAGTATTATGTCTTCCCAGGTAAGCGTGCATGTCCTGGGGAACCACTGGCCAGGATGGAGTTATTCCTCTTCTTCACCTCCCTCCTTCAGAGGTTCTCATTCTCTGCACCCACTGGAGAGGAGCCCAGTCTGGACTTCAAGATGGGTGCCACTCACTGTCCCAAACCTTACCGCCTCTGTGCCATACCAAGATAAACCACTCACTGTCTCTGACCTGCTCTACCCTCTAATGATAAATCCCATGCTTAACAAAGAAATAAGACAAACGGCGCAGTACCTCAAGCAGCATAAACTTTAAAAATGTTCTTTTTATTGCCCAAGGCTGAGTGGCACTGTGCTTTGTCATGATAAATCATCAATGCTCAAATCTTTATGAAAATTTTGATCAACATTCTAAATTTTATGTCTGTCAATTTACTCAAATACAGAAGTTGTTTTCCACAGCAGTTACCCTATGTTATACCTTGAAAAGGTCTTCTGTAATCTGTATCACCATGTTTTAATGTCCTATAGTGTAAGCAAAACATAACTTGGAAACATTTTATTCTCAATAAGCCTGTCCAATAATCCTGTATATAATATTTTTAAATATGTAATAAAATCCTTGAAACAAAAGATTATGTCAACCTTTTTTAAAGAATTAACACTGAACTAAATTCAGAATACACTTAACATTGTATAATAGATGTTAGACTCGTTCAGACCAAAATCCAACTTGTACTTGAATGTAAATAAATTATCCTGAGATTCAGTTCCTTGTGCTCATTCTTTATCATAATCTTATAATAATGGAAGAATTTTACAACTTCACTGCATTAGATTCAATAGCAGTGTCACGTTTGTGACTTTCAGTCCCTGCTTCATTGTCTAGTTTTTGTATTTCTATGTGTATTATGGTCCCTGTCTAGTTCTACATGCCATGTTCTCTGTTTGCCCCAGCTGTTTCTGATTTGTAATCACCTCCCCATGTGTATATTAGTCTTGTTCCCCAGTCAGTCTTTGTCGGATCATTATTTCCTGTTACGTGTCAGTTAAGTGCTCCCGTCTCTGTTTACCTGTTGTTTCCTGCACCCGTTATATTAAACACCCAGTCTTGGGGTTTGATCACTACCTGCCTCGCTGTCCTGCATTTAGGTCCTCACCACACCTCATCGTGACAAGCAGGCCTAAAAAAAAAACCTCACTGTTTGAATGGCAGGAGAGCTAAGGCCTCATAGTGCAGCAGGCTAATATAGGCTACAATCATAAATCAAATGTGCTATATTGGCAATAAAACATTCAGAATAACATTTATTAACCTTTTTCAAATTGTTTTCTTCCTTCATTACATTCAACCTGTAAGGTACACTTAAACAGTCTCTTGTAATGATAATCTTGCAACCTCTAAAATCACAGTCTGAATGCTGTGGTGATCGTGCAGACAAGTGATACCACACTTGGTGGTGTTCTTGTTCAAAAGCGGAGAGGAGTGGAGGAGCCTGAATAGCAGGCTTCAAAAAACAAATGTTATGTAACACTGGTGGCCTCTCAGGTCTGTAGGGGAAAGTGGAAAAGAAAGGTGGAACTTGAACTCTTCCAGTCGGGTGGGTTGTTCTACTTGGTGTGTGTGTGTGTGTGTGTGTCAAGTCAAGTCAAGTTTATTTATATAGCCCTTTATCACAAGCATGTCTCAGAGGACTTTACAGAGAATGTGTCTAGCTAGGTCTAACTAAACACAATCAGTGGTAAACAAAATGATGTAGGACAAGCATAATGAAAAACACAAGGTAGGTAGGAGCAGATTTAGCGAGACAAACAATCTGCCTATTCTATATAGCCTAACCTACCCGGCACCCCAGCCTTAGACCCTAAATGCACACAAGGAAAAACTCCCAGGAAAAACCTTAGTGGGAAAACTTGGAAGAAAACTTGGTGTGTGTGTGTGTGTGTGTGTTGTGTGTTAGGGAACTCTTCCAGACAGATTAGAATAAATAAATGAACAATTCTAAGACAAATTCTTATTTAGTAGACACCCTCAATGCAATCAGCAAATCTTTTACCATGTAAATTTTAGGCATATTTGCATATGTTTTTGAAGATTTTGACTTGTAGAGGGAATATCATTTTAGAATTTTCTCCACCTATATAACTCATGTATAAACGTTACGAGGTTAGAGAAGCAGACTAGTAGTCTGAAGGTTGCCGGTTTGAATCCCTGGCCAGATTGCACAAAAATCTGGCAAAATGACAGCTGGCAACCAGAGGGTTGTCAGAGTCAAGATCAGATGCAAGCTCCTGCCATTGTGCCCTCAGGCTTCTCCAGCTTATGGCTGTGTGTTTGTGTATGGGGTGTTTGGATGGGTTAAATGCAGAAGATTAATTTCCCCATGGGGATTAATAAAGTAGTATTCTATTCTATTTTATTCTATTTTAATTTATAAAGAACAATTTGAAGCAGGGAAATTGGGAGGTAGTGAAGCAGCATTTCTAAGTTTGCTGCTACCCTATGATTTGAGTCAGTGGAGGGCAGATTGATTTACCCTAAAATAAAAAAATTCCTTCATCCAGATTTTAACATAATCAACTCCATAACATCATTCATCATCAACACATTCTCAAATAAAATTAAAACCTAATCAAGTGAGACTTCTCACCATAGCCAATATTTACAAAACTAGAAGGTAGTCTTATTCAAACTCAAACTGAAAAGTGACAAAGAAAACAACTAAATCAACTAACTCAAGCCTATAGGCTACTCAAACTTCAATGTAACTATATATAAATATGGCATCCAACAGGGCAAAATCAGAACAACATTTTATAAAACGTTTTTTTCACTTTGTTAGGTACATCCAACAGCAACCTGAAAGTACAGTATATCAGTGTCTTTCATAATCGTAATTCTGCTTTGGCAACACATGTCAAATGCCATGCCAATAAAGCCTATTGAATTGAATTGAATTAAATTGAATTGAGAGAGAGAGAGAGAGAGAGAGAGAGAGAGAGAGAGCAGCGGTGGTCGAGCGAGCTAGAGAGTGAATGAAGAGAGGGAGCGGTGGTAGCGAGAAAGCCGGTGAATCAGAGAAATATAACGTTGTTTCACAGCGGTTAAGTTCTAAAGCACAAATAAACACGCTCACACCTCTGCACAACCCTGCGGGAAGTGCCGCAATGCCTGATTTGGTGTGAATACGGCCACACTCTGTGCAGCGGACGGGTCTGCTTCAGAGGGGGGGGCGTGGGCAGTGGGCGACTTTGGAGGCGGGCTGTAGGCTGCCCACCCAATCAGAAGTTAGAAACGGTACTGATATTTTCTGTGCTATTTTTCCATTGGCTGAACAAAAACATTTTTTTCTTAACTTTTGATTGGCTGAGCCCACCCTTGCCCATAGCTACCGCCGGCCTTGTGTCACAGCCTACTATCAGTGCAGTAGCCTATCAGAAGCTCCGGCAATAATGTAATAAGCAATCAAAGGTCACTCACAATAAAACACTTCCCCGTTCATAATGACTTCACTGTCGACTGGCCCAGTCGAGCACTCATGTTACGGCAGTCAAAACAGAATAACAAACACTTAAGTCTGCTGCTCCTAAAAATATCAAATGGAAACACTACATGACGTAATAGCCCTGGAATGGATGGACGGGAGGAGTGTTTTAATATTTGTGTGTGTTTTCTTGTTGTTTGCTGATGTTTTGAAGAACAGAGTCCCGAGAAACTTTCCTCCTGGACCATGGTCTCTTCCTCTGATTGGTGACCTTCATCGCATCAAACCCAGCGAAATACACCTGGATTTCACCAAGGTAGGTAATGTGACGTAGTTCTGGTCTTCAGTTGGGATTCTGTCACATTCGGAGCCTTTATAAAATATCCGATAAACACTGAGACCGTGTAACGGTGAGACCATGGAAACAGAATCAATACAATAGACATTTCCTGATGGATCAATGTCATCCATCACTCCAAGAATGCCAAGTCGATAGGGGTCCACAGAACTTGAATGGATATAAACGGTCTTTCACTTTCAAATCAACGTTCCTGGATGGTCGGAGTGGCGGCCATTTTTATGTGAGGCTAACGTTAGCTTCTGTATGAACTGACTTGCAGCAAGTCACTGCAGGTGAGAGGTTTTACAGCAAGAGCCAAAGCAGTGGAAAACTGGCATTGCAGCTGAATTAAGTTGTCACCCTGCCTCCACTGAGCTCTTTTATCAGCTGCTGCTGTCTTTGTAAGTAACGTAGGTCAAAGGTTTTGACATCTGTGCAGTTAGTGGAAGTGGTTAAAGTTGAATGCATGAGTTTCAGCCGATGTCCATTAGCTGGTTGAAATTAGCGAATGCTAACTTTTCTTCTCCACTAAAGCTAGGCTAAGCTATGTTAGTTTATATCATTTAAGGGGCTAAAGTTGATGATGCTTACCAGCTAGGTTTGCTAATATGCTGGTTTTGACGAGAAGGGCTAGCAAGAAAAGCACAATCTTTGATAGTGCTACGTTAACCTTGTCTAACGCCAGCTTTCCATAGAGTTTTGACAAGTTGCTAAGCACTCGTGCAACAGACTCGTCTGCAAAGTTCTCAAGCAAGTGTGACACACTTTATGGCCTGAATGCTCGGACTTGCGCTGTCTCTATATCAACTAAAAATGGCAAACAGTGGAAGGACCATGTTATCCATTCAGGTTCTGTGCTTGGGTCCTTGTGGAGAACTTCTTCCCAAGTTGTCTTGTTGATAACGAAAGTAAGTACAAAGAAGCTTCCTTGCAGTTTGAGATGGGCTGTAACATTTTGGCTCTCAGACCCAAATCTGAGAATATTTTTATTGTTAGATATGACTTTGTCCAGAATTCCGAGACTATCTGTACTGTAGGCAGTGTTGTGCAAGTTCACACTTCACAAGAGCTAGCTCAAAGTTCAGTTGACACAGATTAAAATTAACTCATAGTTCACAATTTTGAATTTTGAACTAAGTTCACAGTCCCAAAAAATGAACTAGTTCACGTTCATTTCTTCCGTTTTTTTTTTAAATGAGCTGCTCTGAGCTATTCTTTTTCAATAGAACCTCCTCCTACCCATCCATCCCCAGCCCCCAATCATTGCCACTGCCCACTTCCCAAACTAAATTAATTACTGTATACTACTATAGAATCAGACAGAGATTACTTTTAAAAGCCAGAAAAACCAATGTGAGTATATGCTTTACCACTTAAACAATGTGTCATATTATGCAGAAAGTGAAAAAAAAGGTGCAGTAAAGGTATACTGTAGATGCAATGGAAATTTTATTTAGCCTGCATGAACCAAATTATGCAGCAGTTCAAAAACATAAAATAGATTCATATGCTTCCAAGCGAGCTGGTACAGGCTCCACCACTGGCTTCATTACAGTCGCTAGCTGAAAGATGTGCTAAGATTTCAGTTCTGCAGAGCACACAATTTAGAGTATTTAGAGTACTTCAGCAGTACCGGTAGCTGCGTCTGAATTGCCAGTTGCACTAGCCATGCTGGGTGCCGTAAATCCTCGGGTGCCGTAAAACACAGTGCGTGAGCGTCGTTAACTCTCGCGGGAGTTAACGACGCTCACGTTCACGTTCAGTAGTTGCAAACGGATACGTTCAGTTCACCGTTCATCAAAAACATGAGCACGTTCAATGCACAACATTGACTGTAGGTAGAGAGATAACAGTGAATGATGATCTAAATGATCTAAATAGTCATTCTTCTACATTCTGTAATTGCAGTAACTTATTGTAAATTAAATGATACTGAAGTTTAACAATTCATCAATTTGCTGGGGACCCCCTAAAACCCCTCAAGGACCCCTGGTGGTCCCCGGCTGCTGAGACTTGATCCTTTGTCCTTTCATTCTTTTGTTTTGGAGTTGTGCTTCACATATTAGCTACGTAAAACATGTCATGGAGGACTCAAGAACACACATTGATTATCAGCCAGTATGTCTTTTGGTACATTTAAAGATGGTTGCCATAGAATGTTTGATGTTGTAGTCGTTAATTGCCTTAATTGCGTTAATAACCTTTTCACGGCTGTCAAACAACATAGGAATTTATGCTAGCATTTTCCAACAAAAAAATATTTCAAAGGATAAGTTTGGTGATTTTGGACCTAGGCTAGATATAATTTGGCTCTTATATGTAGTACTTGGACCTGCAGATAATACTGACTCCTGAGTCAGCTGTCAGTTGAACCTGTATTTTTATTCACAGCCCAGAAACTCTGCCTGCCTCCATTTGCAGTTGTTACAATCTGACCTGACCGTCCGCACAATCATGCCGCCAGTAACACACTTGCCTGGACCTTTGGACAACCAAAAGATCCATAGTAGATTATCTGCCAGGAATCGGGCTCATAGGAAGACAGAAGATCAGAAGGGGCAAGACCCAGTTTAGCCTTAAAAGTCATCAGTAAGATCTTAAATTTGATAATATATTTAACAGGTAGCCAGTGTAAAGAGGCTAAAATGGGGCTGATATGATCATGCTTCCTGGAATTCGTTTCAAGCCTTGCAGCTGCTGTACAAGCTGCAGGTGATTGAGAGAGCTTCAACTTAGTTAGAGAATAGAGTATAGAGAATTATTTGTCAAGATCAGCAAAGGAAAGATAGAATCTGATTTTTGTGATATTTCTTAGTTGGAGGAAGCAGCTAGCCGCAGGTTTAATATTGGCCAAAAGTCCGAAATGATGTTGCCAAGAGGGAGCATATGAATATTGAATAGTAGAGGGCCAAGAACTGACCCCTGAGGGATACCACAGATGATGCCCACTACAAACAAAGCATTCCCATCAACTACAGAGAAATTCCTCCCTGTGAGATAGGATTTAAACAGATTCAGAGCAGTATCAGTAATGGCAACCCAATTTTTCAGGACACCTAAGAAGGATACCATGGTCAACAGTGTCAAATCTAGAAGAGAGAACAGTTGCCCACATTAGATGCCATCAACAAATCATTAGTAACCCTTGCAAAGCAGTCTCTGTACCATCTAGCACTATAAAATCAGACTGAAATTTTTGAAATATGTTATGGTTCAGATAGGATGTTAACTGTGTGGGAACTACTTTCTCCAATACCTTGGACAGGAAAGACAGTTTGGAAAGGATATCAAGATTCGTTTTTTCACTAGTGGTTAAATTAAGGGCATATTTTTTTAGTAGGAGGGGGCAGAACCAATAGTTAAAATTAAATAAACTATTTATAAACAATAAAATTGATGTGCCAATTGTATCAAGAACCTCTTTTAGGAGTTTTAGTTGGAATGATGTCCGACAGGAGGATTTGAGAAATGATTTCTACAGTAGACTCATCTATGTTAAACAGTTACCAGGTATTGAGGATATTGTGAATGAATGAATGAATTCATCTTTATTTGTCCGTTAGGAAATTTGTTCTGTACAATCATCGGTGGCAAACGACAAACAAAAGGAAATAAACATTATCACAAGCAAGACAGGACATCACATTAATGTCATAACAGGACACAAAACATACATGATTGGCAATGGGGGGAAATGGGGAACAATGGGGAACAGTGATCAGAGTCCGTTGTTGATTAGTCCTATGAATGTTTTATTTGTTCTTCTTGTTCTGTGAAGTGGGGTCCGAAACCTGCGTCCTGATGGGAGTAGTTCATATTGGCTGTTGAGTGGATGAGTTGTGTCTTCTATGATCCGGTTTGCCTTGTGTATCGCATGGGATGTGAACAGTGATGTAATGTCCCGGCATTTGATTCTGCAGATTTTGCTTGAGATATTAACAGGCCTGGAATTAAGCCATTTTTAGGGCAAGGCCACTTTGGCCTTTGATAAATACAAATTTATTGGGGCATCGCGGCCAAAATGTAGGGCACCAAGGCCAAAACCAATGGTTATTAAAATCCTTTTTTCAGTCCTTTTTCCTCAACAAAATAAATATCCTAATAGAAAAATTAAGTGCTGCAGTGTGATACAGCACATACCGTATTTCCTCTAATAGTGGCCTGTAGTCAATTAAAAGCCGGGTCTCTGATAATGGCCAGGGCCGTGGTCGACACGAACAAATAAAGGCCGGCCTCAAATACAGGCCGGGGAAAAAAACAAAGGAAACAAGACTAGGTCAAAACCTAGTATATGGCTGGACCGTGTCCATCTCCTCTCTCCGCCGCTGTCCTCTCCACCGGGCCAACGGCCCGTACCTATCGGGGACACCCGGTGACACATCGGCGTCGGGACCTGCCGAAATCTCGGCCGGATCACCGGGAACAAATCGGCAGCCAGCTATCAGCACTGGCCGGAACCGTGTCCCCGGGAAACTCGAAGCGTCGGCAGTAAGCCCTCGGCGCACCGAAACCTCCATGCCGCCGACAGAACAGAGGGCTGTCAGGTGGACTGAGCTCGCGCATCGAAATAAACGGCGATATGATATAATTGTATAGATTCTACTTTAGCTTCAGTTAGCTTCGGCTTACATGCAAACAACGGTGGATACCGGTAAACTCCTGGTGCCTGTTATACATGTAACTGTAGTTTGTAGCGTACAAGTGAAGAACCCGGTTAAACAGTAACTGCCCGTACGGGATGCTCTAAGAAGTAAAGCAAACGCACCCGCAACGAGGCAGGGATCATTTCATTGGTCAACACTACACCTGGCATTCTATTGGTTGGGGAATTTTGACAGGGTTGTTGCACAAAAAATCTGAGAGCAGAGCAGAAATCCGAGAGCAGAGCAGAAATCCGAGAGCAGACGTTTCACGAGCGCACAGAAGCAGCCTGAGTGCGAGGAGAAGGGCTGAAGCTGGAGCGCAGGAAATCTGTGTGCAAGCAACATTATATCTGAGTGCAAGCATACAGTTTGAGCAGAAGCAGAGCAAATCTAAGTGCAAGCAGGAGATATTTGAGTGCGAGGACAGGGTTTGAGGGAAAGCATTACAAAATCTGAACGTGAAATCAATAAATCATGCTCTCAAATTGAAAGACCACGCTCTTGATTAAAGATAGGAAAAAATCTCCATACATTACGACCACACTCCGGGGCATCCACGGCACTGGCCGTTTGGCCGTGGTATAATTCCTGCCCTGTATTAATGATTTTTGTTATCTTGTTTTTATTGACGTGTGTTAAGGAACTAAACCAGGCGAGGAATCCAAAGTGTGACTACCCAATTTAGCTACCAGCATTTGGTAAATGAAAACTTGCATCTTTAGGATTTCCTTAATTTGTAGCCTACCTGGTTTTTTTCTCTTCAACCAGAGCCACATGGCTGTTTAGTTTGGCTGCTTAGGAAGCTGTTTTAATTGTCACCTCAATGACCTGACCACAAATCCCAAAGACTAAACTAGCAGTGGATATGGGGACAAATGCATGGAACTAATGGAGAATACTGTGGTTGCTAGCTCAGTGTATCTAACATATTCCTTTCATATTCCTCATCTATTGTATCTTCCCATTGAGCTCTACAATGTGAACAGGCCACTGAATGTTGGACCACAATACCAATCTGCTGTTTCTCTCTCAGTTTGCAGAGAAATATGGAAACATTTTCAGCCTACGACTCTTTGGTGGAAGGATTGTGGTAATCAACGGGTACAAGCTTGTGAGAGAAGCCTTGGTCGAAAGAGGGGAGGATTACACAGATCGCCCTGTCATCCCACTGTTTCAGGAAGCGTTTAGGAATAAAGGTAGTGTGCGTTGCATTTTGTTTGAAAACGTTGCTAGTGATTGTACCTAAGTCTACTCAGGACAGTAGTATCAGATAGGACCCACAAATACATAATGTGTTGATTTTAAATAAAATTAAAAAAGTTATTGGAAAAAATAGAATAGTAAAGAGTACTTTTATATTTTCTTTTATACTTTTTATATTTTTTTATATTGTTGTGTATATGTTTTATATTAACACCTCTTTAGTGCAATGAAAAGGGATGAAAACCTAAACACTGTTGCTTTCAGTCAGTTCCAGTTGCTTCCAGTCTACGCTGTTTTATGTTCCCAACAGGTTTAGTGTTTTCAAATGGCTATCAGTGGAAGCAGCAGCAGAGATTTGCTCTCCATGCACTCAGGAACTTTGGTGTGGGCAAGAAGACCCTCGAACCATCCATCCAGCAGGAGTGCCACTATCTGAATGAGGCCTTTGCTCATCAACAAGGTATTACGCAAATGGTGGAAAATGCTGTCTCAGGAAATGCTCCAGAATCTTCTGTAAGTGCTTAATTGGTTAAGATGTGGGAACAGGGCTGACCAAGGGAGATACATTTACATCCTTTTCATGGTCAACAAACCGTTCTGTGACCGTGCGTGTCCTGTGGATGGGAGTATTGTCACCACTGGATGAATGTGATTACTCAGATTTTGCTGTATAGTTCTTGACATTTACCCTGCTGTGGGTTCAATGGATCAGAACCATGCCAGTAAAAAGCAGCCCACACTGTAACACAGCCACCTCGCATGTGACGACCCATCTGACCATATGACTTTTTCCACTGCTCAGTACACCGATGCTTGTGTTCTATGTACCACTTCACTTGCAAAGGTGTATTTTTATGTGTAATAAAGGGTTTATGCACTGTAACCCAAGTATAGTATCCCTCTCTATGAAGTTTTCAAGGAACTGTTCTTGATGAAACTACCTGCTCAAACTTAGATTGACATGCAGTTGACTGATTCAGAATTGCTCTGTGTTTCCTTGCATCTCGCACCAATTCATGGGCATTGTGGCTTGGGAGTATGTAATTTTCTCCATACTTGCGCCTAGTTGATGATGTATTTCCCTCTAATTTGCCAACATCAGTTGAGCCTGGTCCTTGTCAAACACGTTGAGCAGTCTCTAACAGTCACCTCTCTCTCACAATCACTGAAATCTCTTCTTTGAGCTGTGGTAGTCAAAATATTGGATAATTGGGTCTGCCCAGCATTTTTACACATGACTCTAAGCATGATGGGATGTTAATTGCTTGATTATCTGAGGAACCACAACTGTGTTAAAACTCAAATGTATACTTAATTTTGGCAGTTAGCCGTGGTATGTATTTGTTATATCTACTTGTTATAATCATGCATAATCAATATCAAATAGTGCTTTTCCTTCCTTGCGGCCCATCATATGTTTTACGTTTTGACCATTGGCCCTATGTTTCACAATGTTTGGGTCTCTTTCGCATTTTTCAGGTGAGCCCTTCAATGCCCAGCTGCTGGTGAACAATGCTGTATCCAACGTAATCTGCTGCTTGGTGTTTGGGAATCGCTTTGAGTACAGTGACAAGCAGTACCAGTCTATCCTTCAGGACTTCAATGAGTTGGTGTACTTAGAGGGAGGGACATGGGCACAGGTGAGCCTCTTCATTATATAGAACAGGCTTTATGAGGATTTTTTATGTCAATTTATTGCAATAAAGTATAACAAGAGCATTCACTTCATACACAAGGCTATATCCAGCCTGACCACAGAAACTAGCAATGAGCATTGAATGTTGAAGATCTGTTGACGGATGTGTGTGTATGCATGCATGCAAATGTGTGCAGGCTGTTAAGATGGCACACTATCTGTCTGGGTAACTGTGTGTTTGCTCTATAGATTTACAACATGCTGCCCTGGCTGATGAAGTGGCTCCCTGGACCTCACCAGAGGTTTTTTGCTCTGTTGGATAAGCTGATTGACTTTGTGAAAATTAGGATCAAAGAACACAGAGAAGACTATGACCCCTCATCACCAAGAGACTACATTGACTGCTTCCTCTCAGAAATGGGAGAGGTGTGTGTGTGTGTTTGTGTGTGCATCCTCTATGCATTTTCTAAAGAAATGGCTGTGAATGTTGACAAGCCACTGATTCTTGCAGTTGCTTTGTTGTGTTGTCAGTAGAAGGAGGATCCAGATTCTGGGTTTGATCTGGAGAATTTGTGTTTTTGCACCATGGACCTGTTCGGCGCTGGAACTGAGACCACAACCACTACTCTACACTGGGGACTGCTATACATGATGTACTACCCACACATACAAGGTGTGTGTGTGTGTGAGGGAGAGAGAGAGTGAGTGAGAGAGAGAGTGAGTGTATGGTGGGTGGCAGGTTCTGGGTTGCTTGCATTCTTCAAGGATCTGTGGCTGTCATAGACATAATTTTCTCAGCAGCCATGCATGAGGGACACCAAATCAGACATTGTTTCCTGTTCTTTCTATGTGCAGAGAGGGTCCAGGCTGAGATCGATACTGTAGTTGGTTCATCCAGGCAACCCTCTGTGACCGACAGAGAAAACATGCCCTATACTGACGCAGTCATCCATGAGATCCAGAGAATGGGAAACATTGTGCCCCTGAATTTGCCCCATATGGCAACCAAGAACACCACGCTGGGCAAGTACACTATCCCAAAGGTACATGACGCACATGTGAGAAGGAATTGCTGAATGTGACAAGGATTGTCGTCTAGGACACTGGAGAGTTAGTTCTTGTTCTCACCCATAGTTCATTAGGCACCAAATGACAACCCAACACAACATAAATTAGGCACCATTAGTGGGTAAGTCTCTCTTCAACCCCTCCAGTGTTGAATCAACAGTCTCTGAATAGATGCTCCCTTCGTGGGTAGAGTCCATCAGTCTGCAGCCTTTTCAGTACAGCCATACAGACACGCTCCCCTGCTTCAGTCCATGGGCTCCTTGCTCTTGTAGACCAGTAATGTCAGCAAAAGGTTGATTTGATTTGCTTTCTTGATTAATGCTCTAAACTCAGGGCACCATGATCCTGCCCACGCTGCACTCAGTTCTACATGATGAGTCTGTGTGGGAGACTCCACACTCTTTCAACCCTCAACACTTCCTGGACCAGGATGGCAAATTTAGAAAGAGAGAGGCCTTCCTTCCTTTTTCAGCCGGTCAGTAGTTACAACCAAAAATCAATTACATGCTGTTTTAACCAAGTGATAATATTTACTCATTTCAGTTCTATGGTGGATCCTTACTCTTAAAACCCCTTGCACCCTGAGTTTCCCCTAAATTTCTCCTTAAGTAGCTTCAAAATTCTTTTTTTTTTTCATACTGTATGACAATGTTACATATTCTGCATCTGCTCATTCCAACGCTTCATTGAAGCTGTAGCACGCTTATATTGAGTGAAATATTAAAACCCAAGATTTTTCTATGGCTGCACCATTACATCAAATGGTGCAGCCAAAAGTCAAAAGTCTAGATCTGTTTGTTCACCATTTAAATACACATTTGTCTGTAATTCAGCAAGACATATTTGGTATCTTTGGAAACCTTTGGATCTTGACTAGAATTTAAAATAAGATTCTGTGGGTTTGAACAAAGCTTTGCCACGAATCGTGCATTTATAATGATGGTCCCGCCGGTTGTGAATCAAACTGAACTAGAGTATTATGTCTTCCCAGGTAAGCGTGCATGTCCTGGGGAACCACTGGCCAGGATGGAGTTATTCCTCTTCTTCACCTCCCTCCTTCAGAGGTTCTCATTCTCTGCACCCACTGGAGAGGAGCCCAGTCTGGACTTCAAGTTGGGTTCCACTCACTGTCCCAAACCTTATTGCCTCTGTGCCATACCAAGATAAACCACTCACTGTCTCTGACCTGCTCTACCCTCTAATGATAAATCCCATGCTTAACAAAGAAATAAGACAAACGGCGCAGTACCTCAAGCAGCATAAACTTTAAAAATGTTCTTTTTATTGCCCAAGGCTGAGTGGCACTGTGCTTTGTCATGATAAATCATCAATGCTCAAATCTTTACGAAAATTTTGATCAACATTCTAAATTTTATGTCTGTCTGTCAATTTACTCAAATACAGAAGTTGTTTTCCACAGCAGTTACCCTATGTTATACCTTGAAAAGGTCTTCTGTAATCTGTATCACCATGTTGTTTTAATGTCCTATAGTGTAAGCAAAACATAACTTGGAAACATTTTATTCTCAATAAGCCTGTCCAATAATCCTGTATATAATATTTTTAAATATGTAATAAAATCCTTGAAACAAAAGATTATGTCAACCTTTTTTAAAGAATTATCACTGAACTAAATTCAGAATACACTTAACATTGTATAATAGATGTTAGACTCGTTCAGACCAAAATCCAACTTGTACTTGAATGTAAATAAATTATCCTGAGATTCAGTTCCTTGTGCTCATTCTTTATCATAATCTGATAATAATGGAAGAATTTTACAACTTCACTGCATTAGATTCAATAGCAGTGTCATGTTTGTGACTTTCAGTCCCTGCTTCATTGTCTAGTTTTTGTATTTCTATGTGTATTATGGTCCCTGTCTAGTTCTAGGTGCCATGTTCTCTGTTTGCCCCAGCTGTTTCTGATTTGTAATCACCTCCCCATGTGTATATTAGTCTTGTTCCCCAGTCAGTCTTTGTCGGATCATTATTTCCTGTTACGTGTCAGTTAAGTGCTCCCGTCTCTGTTTACCTGTTGTTTCCTGCACCCGTTATATTAAACACCCAGTCTTGGGGTTTGATCACTACCTGCCTCGCTGTCCTGCATTTGGGTCTTCATCACACCTCATCGTGACAAGCAGGCCTAAAAAAAAACCTCACTGTTTGAATGGCAGGAGAGCTAAGGCCTCATAGTGCAACAGGCTACTATAGACTACAATCATAAATCAAATGTGCTATATTGGCAATAAAACATTCAGAATAACATTTATTAACCTTATTCAAATTTATTTTCTTCATCACGTTTAACCTGTAAAGTCCATACACTCAAACAGTGTCTGTAAATTCATGATAATCTTGTAGAAGACCTCTGTCAAAATCACAGTCTGAATGCTGTGGTGATCATGCAGACACGTGATACCCCACTTGGTGGTGTTCTTGTTCTTGGTTCAAAACCAGGCCCAGACGGCGTGTCACCCTCCTGCCTGAAAGTCTGTGCTGACCAGCTAGCCCCCATCTTTACACGGATCTTCAACAGATCACTGGAGCTGTGTGAAGTCCCCTCCTGCTTCAAACACTCCACAATCATCCCGGTCCCCAAGAAACCCTCTATCACAGGATTAAATGACTACAGGCCCGTCGCCCTGACGTCTGTGGTCATGAAATCCTTCAAGAGACTGGTGTTGGCCCACCTGAAAGACATCACAGGCTGCCTGCTGGACCCCCTGCAGTTTGCCTACCGGGCAAACAGGTCAGTGGATGATGCGGTCAACATGGGACTGCACTACATCCTGCAACACCTCGACTCCCCAGGGACATACGCAAGGATCCTGTTTGTGGACTTCAGCTCGGCGTTCAACACCATCATCCCAGAAATCCTCCGCTCCAAACTCACCCAGCTCGCTATGCCAGCCTCCACCTGTCAGTGGATCACAGACTTCCTGACAGACAGGAGGCAGCAGGTGAGGCTGGGGAAAATCATATCCAGCACCCGGACAATCAGCACTGGCGCCCCCCAAGGATGTGTGCTCTCCCCTCTGCTCTTCTCCCTCTACACAAATGACTGCACCTCAGGAGACCCATCTGTTAAACTCCTGAAGTTTGCAGGTCATCGGCCTCATCCGAGACAGTGACGAGTCTGCATACAGACGGGAGGTTGAACAGCTGGCCCTCTGGTGTGGTCATAACAACCTGGAGCTGAACAAGCTCAAAACTGTGGAGATGACAGTGGACTTTCGGAGGAGCCCCCCAACACTGCCCCCCCTCACCATACTCAACAGCACCGTGTCTGCTGTGGAAAACTTCAGGTTTCTGGGATCCACAATCTCCCAGGACCTAAAGTGGGCATCCAACATAGACACACTCATCAAAAAGGCCCAGCAGAGGATGTACTTCCTACGCCAGCTCAGGAAGTTCAACCTGCCTCAGGAGCTGCTGATCCAGTTCTACTCTGCAATAATCCAGTCTGTTCTCTGCACATCCATCACAGTCTGGTTTGGATCGGCCACCAAACAGGACAGGAACAGACTACAAAGGACAGTCAGGACGGCAGGAAAAATCATTGGTGCCAACCTGCCCTCCATTCAGGACTTATACATCTCCAGAGTCAGGAAACGGGCAGGAAAGATCACTGCAGACCCATCACACCCTGGACACAACCTGTTCCAACTCCTCCCCTCTGTACGCCAAAACAACCAGACACAAGAACAGTTTCTTCCCACAGGCCATCACTCTGATGAACACTTAAATCAGTCATACAGTGACAGAAACTATACCTGTGCAATAAACCTGTAACACCTACCTCATGTATATATATAATTACCCTCCCCCCCATGTATGTAATGTGTAATACCTCATGTATATAATGTAACCTGTTACACCAACAACTCCATATTTATTCCAGCATCTTTGCACTCTGCACCATTGCACTATTGTCCTTTGCTTACAAAGGATATTTGTACATAGTAGTTAAATGTTAAATGTTTAGGTTTACCTCTGTTCATCTTGTTGTCCTTGTTTTTAGCTGTATATCTATTCTGTGTAAGTATATTGAGAGCAATGAAAACCCGGAGTCAAATTCCTTGTATGTGTACATACTTGGCCAATAAAGCTGATTCTGATTGTGATTCTGAAAAGCTTTGTGAGAGGAGTGGAGGAGCCTGAATAGCAGGCTTCAAAAAACAAATGTTATGTAACACTGGTGGCCTCTCAGGTCTGTAGGGGAAAGTGGAAAACAAAGGTGGAACTTGAACCCTTCCAATCGGGTTGTTTGACAACTCTAAGACAAATTCTTATTTAGTAGACAGCCTCGATGCAATCTGCAAATCTTTTACGTAATCTTTTATGTAAATTCTAGGTATATTTGCATATATTTTTGAAGATTTTGACTTGTAGATGGAAAATCAATTTTTGGTAACTATAGTAACTCAAAATAATACATTAATTTAGTTGTCACAGCCTGCTATCAGTGCAGTATCAGAAGCCCTGGCAGTAATGTAGTAAGTAATCAAAGGTCACTCACACACACACACACACACACAAATAAAACATTTCTGACTGGCCCAGTCGAGCACTCGTGCTACGGCAGTCAAAACAGAATAACAAACACTTAACATCTGCTGCTCCTAAAAATACCAAATGGAAACACTACATGACGTAATAGCCCTGGAATGGATGGACGGGAGGAGTGTTTTGATATTTGTGTGTGTTTTCTTGTTGTTTGCTGATGTTTTGAAGAACAGAGCCCCGAGAAACTTTCCTCCTGGACCATGGTCTCTTCCTCTGATTGGTGACCTTCATCGCATCAAACCCAGTGAAATACACCTGGATTTCACCAAGGTAGGTAATGTTATGTAGTTCTGGTCCTCAGCTCTGATTGGCTGAGTAACGTTCGAAGCCGTTATATAATATCCGATAAACGCTGCGACCGTGTAACGGTTAAGACCATAGAAACAGAATAAATACAATAGACACTTCCTGATGGATCGATTAAGGTCATCTATCAATCCAAGAATACGCAGTCGATATTTGGGTCCTTGTGGAGAATGTTCTTCCCAAGTTGTCTTGGGGATAACGAAAAGAAGTACAAAGAAGCTTCCTTGCAGTTTGAGATGGGCTGTGTGCTTCACATCGCACGTGTGATTAATTAAGACACACAGATGTTCAGTTTCCCACCTGTTTCAACTGGCTCTGTGTACTGTAGACCAGTGATTTCAACCTTTTTCATATCATGGACACCTAATTTAGTCCACATTTGAGCCACGGACCCCATTTGATGAGATTTTGTCTCTCGGACCCAAATCTGAGAATATCTTTATTGTTAGATATGATTTTGTCCAGAAAGACTATCCGTATTGTAGGTAGAGAGATAACAGTGAAACTATGATCAAAATAGTCATTCTTCTACATTCTCTAATTGCAGTAACTTCTTGTAAATTAAATAATACTGAAGTTTAACAATTCATCAATTTGCTGGGGACCCCCTGAACCCCCTCAACTCAACTCAATGAGAGAGCTTCAACTTAGACCAGAGTATAGAAAATTATTTGTCAAGATCAGCAAAGGACAGATAGAATCTGATTTTTGTGATATTTCTCAGTTGGAGGAAGCAGGACTGAAAGACTCTCTTAACCTGTTGGTCAAAGCAGAGGTCAGAGTCAAATAACACTCTCAAGTTTCTAGCCACAGGTTTAATATTGGCCAAAAGTCCTAAATAATGTTGCCAAGAGGGAGCAAATGAATAGAGAATAGTAGAGGGCCAAGAACTGAGCCCTGAGGGATGCCACAGGTGATACCGACTACAGATGAAGAAGCATTCCCATCAACTACAGAGAAATTCCTCCCTGTGAGATAGGATTTAAACAGATTCAGAGCAGTATCAGTAATGCCAACACAATTTTTCCAGACACCTAAGAAGGATACCATGGTCAACAGTGTCAAATCTAGAAGAATCAAAATAGAACAGTTGCCCGCATTAGATGCCATCAACAAATCATTAGTTACCCCTATCAAAGCAGTCTCTGTACCATCTAGCGCTCTAAACCCAGACTGAAATTTTTGAAAGATGTTATTGAACCTGGTTGACAGAACCAGTAGATACAATAAAAAATATAGCCGCAAGCGGCAATTGCGGGGTCGAAGCACAATTTGAAAAGACAGACAGTCAAAACATTACAAAATGTAGAAAGACACAAAAACTGACATGTTGTGAAAACCTGGCATGCAGGCTTTTGTGTTGGCCCATGACCTCTGTCAAATTAATCTTTTAACAACCTCATTGTTGAAGTTACTCAAAACAGCCAAACGCTCTATTACTTGTTCTTGACAAGTAATGGCTTCGGAAAGGAGAAGCCTGGATTTGAACCCACAACCTTCCACATTCGAAGGCTGATGCTTTATCTACTGACCCAAACGCCTGCTATAGGTTTACTGAGGAGAAACTAACTAAAGGGAGAAGTAGAGAAGTCCGCCCAACACCGAACCAGCTGGAAAAAGTTCATGAATGACCTATGCTCCCCAAAGAGCAAAAGGGTTTAAGCAAGTAAGCAAAGCACTAATTAATGTATGACGATTTCAAAAATCATATTGTTTTTTTCCTGTAACGTACGGTTTAGGAGGACAGCACTGTGGGATCACAGTCAGTTTTTGCTATAAACAGAGGGGGGCGACTTCAGAATCGGGGGTAGGTACAAGTGTACGGAAGATTTATCTCTCTTCAGCCTCTCTAGGACATACGGCTGATTTTTAATGCATTTTTGAAGTCGTGACTTTAATACCTATGAATATTTGGCTATTATGCAATAAGCCACGCCCACTTTCATCAATAATGACCACATTTATTGAATCGACTTGGACATCACCCTAGAACATGTGTAAAAAATGTCATACAAATCTATGTAGTCAATTATGAGATATGAGCTTTTTGCATTTGTAGCGCCCACTAGTGGTAGAGCTCAAAATGCTTTTGTGGATGTGTTCAAGCAGCACTCCTCAACATGTGTTTTAAATTTTGGCTTGATCAGATGAATGATTAATGAGTTATGGCCAATTTAGTGTTAGGACGTGTTTCGTTAAAAGTTTATTGGTCGATAAAAGCCAAACCATTTGGCCTATCAATAACTTTTATACAACTTCAAAAAAATAGTTTCTTAAAGAATTCAAAATGGCGGACAATGCAATATGGTGGACATCGGAAGTGATATATGGGTTGGACTCGGCACCTTCCAAAGAATCTAGGGACACAAGAATTTTCAGACTACGACACATGGTTCAGAAGTTATTGGCCAAAATGTAAAGTTGCTTGTTACAGCGCCTCCATCTGGCCAATATGCGTGGGCTGCCTTGCCTCAGTAGTGGGGGGCCATAGGAGCCCACCTGCCAAATGTGGTTGCTGTATACGGTTTCTGAGCTGCAGACACTTTTAGGGGAGAAAAAGAAAGAAAGAAAGAATTCCAGCAAAAACAATAGAGTTCCAGCACTACGTGCTTGGACCCCTAATAAAATTAAATAAAATATTTATAATCAATTGCATCAAGAACCTCTTTTAGGAGTTTAGTTGGAATGACATCCGACAGGAGGATTTGAGAAATCATTTCTACAGTAGACTCGTCTATGGTATTGAGGATATTGTGTGACTACCCAATTCTGCTACATTTGGTAAATGAAAACTTGTATCTTTAGGATTTCCTTAATTTGGGCCTTATACCTGGTTTTATCTTCAACCAGAGCCACATGGCTGTTTATTTTGGCTGCTTCATAAGTGGTCTTAATAGCGTCAACTCAAAGACCTGACCACAATTCCCAAAGACTAAACCAGTGGTGGATTTGGCAATAAATGCATGGCACCCAACATTCATGGAGTATAACCCGAATTTCCAGCTTTTATAGTTAACCTTGGCGTCATACTATCTAACATTATTCCTTTCATATTCCTCATCGATCACATTTTCCCAGTGAGCTCTACAATGTGAACAGGCCGCTCAATGTTGGACCACAATACCAATCTGCTGTTTCTCTCTCAGTTTGCAGAGAAATATGGAAACATTTTCAGCCTTCGACTCTTTGGTGGAAGGATTGTGGTAATCAACGGGTACAAGCTTGTGAGAGAAGCCTTGGTCGAAAGAGGGGAGGATTACACAGATCGCCCTGTCATCCCACTGATTGATGACACGTTTGGGAATAAAGGTAGTGTGTGTTGCATTTTGTTTGAAAACGTTGCTAGTGATTGTACCTAAGTCTACTCAGGACAGTAGTATCAGATAGGACCCACAGATATGTAATGTGTCTAGTATTGATTTTAAATCAAATTAAAAAGTTATTGGAAAAAATTGCCTTTGTACAGAAGCATATTGCATTCACCAAAGAAAAAAAAATCGGAGATGGTTTTCGTAATTATGCGTTTATAGTTAAAAATACAATTTTTATTTTTATTTTTAGTTAAATACAAGGTAATTGGTTTAAAACAGTATTTCTACATGTTTAAAATCTCGCGCTTTCATTTTGAAGGCTAAACACCCAAACCGGAAGTATTCTTTTCTCGTAATTTCGAGATAGGTTTTCTCATAATTAGGAGATAGTTTTCTCATAATTAGGAGATATTTATCTCCAAATTACAAGATTATGAGATTCTAAATGGTGTCCCACAAGGGTCAGTTCTTGGTCTGCTATACCTTTTTCTGTGTACATGCTACCTCTAGGGCACATATTCAGAAAGTTTGGCATAAATTTCATTGTTATGCTGACAATACGCAAATCTACCTCCCTGTAACAGCCAATGACTCCTCCAACCTTCTGAATCTAGAGAACTGCTTATCCAAAATCAAAAGCTGGATGTGTAGAAACTTATTGCTCTTAAATGCCAGTAAAACTGAGATGTTGCTGGTTGGTCCAGCCAGACATAGGTCTCTGTTCAAAGATGTGACCATAAACCTTGATGGCTGCTCAATTTCCCAAAGGCAGACAGTCAAAATCTAGGAGTAGTTTTTGATTCCTCTCTATCCTTTGAACCACACATTAAAAACATCACTAAATCTGCTTTCTTTCACCTACGCAATTTAGCTAGGATTCGCCCAATTCTTTCACTGGCGGATGCTGAAACCCGAGTACATGCATTCATAACATCAAGAATAGATTATTGCAATGCACTCTTCTCCGGCCTACCTTCAACTACAACAAAGGGTCTTCAATTAGTCCAAAATGCAACAGCTAGAGTCCTAACCAGAGCAAGGAAGTTTGGCCATATAACACCAACACTTATATCCCTGCATTGGTTGCCGATACAGGCCAGAGCTGATTTTAAGGTGCTCCTCCTGACCTACAAGGCCTTAAATGGATTGGCTCCGACATACATATCCAACCTGATTAAACCGTATATTCCAGGGCGCCCTTTGCGCTCTCTAGGTGCTGGTTATCTGACGGTCTCCAGGTTTAACAAAAAAACAGTTGGGAGCAGAGCATTTACACATCGCGCCCCTTCTCTGTGGAATACTCTTCCCTCAACTGTAAGAGAAGCGGACTCTGTTGAAATTTTTAAATCTAGGCTTAAAACCCATCTTTTCTCTCTACACTATGGCTCTCCCTAGTTTCACTGGCTGGATGTACATATTATCACTTAGTAACAACTTATCAATGTTTTACTATTGTAACTATTATTATTATTATTACCACCTCTACCACCTCTACCACCTCCATTTAATTTGAATTCTGTCATGTGTATGTGTATCCATGTGGGTATGTCTGGATGTGGGCATATCAGTGCAAATGTATTTGTGGTTATGCGTGTGTGTGTGTGCATACATTCTTAAATGCTTTTATTTTGTTGTGAAGTGTGCAGAGACCCCTTGGGGTGATGTTACACTATAAATAAATAAAAACTGAACTGAACTGAACTAAGTCATAATTATGAGATACGGAAGTCATAATTATAATAAGCCATCTCTGATTTATTTTTTCTTTTGTGAATGCAATAGGCTTCCATACCTTTGTGACCATCTCAAGAGTACTGTTCTAGATTAACACCTCTTTTGGGCAATTTAAATGGATGACAAACCTAAACTTTCAGTCAGTTCCAGTTGCTTCCAGTCTACGCTGTTTTATGTTCCCAACAGGTTTAGTGTTTTCAAATGGCTATCAGTGGAAGCAGCAGCGGAGATTTGCTCTCCATACACTCAGGAACTTTGGTGTGGGCAAGAAGACCCTCGAACCATCCATCCAGCAGGAGTGCCACTATCTGAATGAGGCCTTTGCTCATCAACAAGGTATTACACAAATGGTGGAAAACACTGTCTCAGGAAATGCTCCAGAATCTCCTGTAAGTGCTTAATTGGTTAAGATGTGGGAACAGGGCTGACCAAGGGAGATACATTTACATCCTTTTCATGGTCAACAAACCGTTCTGTGACCGTGCGTGTCCTGTGGATGGGAGTATTGTCATGCTGGAAAATTCCACTCTCATCAGGATAGGAACGTTTTACCACTGGATGAATGTGATCACTCGGATTTTGCTTTATAGTTTTTGGCATTTGCCCTGTTGTGGGTTCAATGAACCTGAATCGTGCCAGGAAAAAGCATAGTATATAGATATATATCTATATATGTAGATATATAGATATATATATGTGTATATATATATATATATATATATACATATATATATATATATATATATACATATATATATATATATATATATATATATATATATATATATATATATATATGTATATGTACAGCATATAGTATAGTATAGTAAGTATACTTAATTTTGGCAGTTAGCCGTAGTATGTATCTGTTTTGTTATAACCATGCATAATAAATATCAAATAGTGCTTTTCCTTGCTTGCGGCCCATCATACATTTTACGTTTTGACCGTTGGCCCTATGTTTCACAATGTTTGGGTCTCTTATCTGCATTATCTCTTCATTTTTCAGGTGAGCCCTTCAATGCCAAGCTGCTGCTTACCAAGGCTGTATCCAACGTAATCTGCTGCTTGGTGTTTGGGGATCGCTTTGAGTACAGTGACAAGCAGTACCAGTCTATCCTTCAGGACTTCGATGAGTTCATGTGCTTACAGGGAGGGATATGGGCACTGGTGAGTGTCTACGTTTTACAGAAGGACAGGCACTATGGGGATTTTTTATGTAATTTTTTTGCAATAAAGTATAACAAGAGCATTAACGTCATACACAAGGCTATATCCAGCCTGACCACAGAAACTAGTAATGAGCATTGAATGTTGAAGATCCCCATTTGTGTGTGTGTGTGTGTGTGTGTGTGTGTGTGTGTGTGTGCATGCAAATCAGGCTGTTAAGATGGCAACTATGTGTTTGCTCTGTAGATTTACAACATGCTGCCCTGGCTGATGAAGAAGCTCCCTGGACCTCACCAGAGGATATTCACTCTGACACATAAACTGATTGCCTACGCGAAAATTAGGATCAAAGAACACAAAGAAGACTATGACCCCTCATCACCAAGAGACTACATTGACTGCTTCCTCTCAGAAATGGAAGAGGTGTGTCTGTGTGTGTGTGTTTGCACGTGTGTAAGGAAATGTGTTGTATTGGGATTACAATTGTGTTTGTCTGTTCTCTGCATTTTCGAATGAAATGGCTGTGAACGTTGACAAGCCACTGATTCTTGCAGTTGCTTTGTTGTGTTGTCAGTAGAAGGAGGATCCAGAGTCTGTGTTTCATCTAGAGAATTTGTGTTTTTGCACCATGGACCTGTTCGGCGCTGGAACTGAGACCACAACCACTACTCTACACTGGGGACTGCTATACATGATCTACTACCCACACATACAAGGTGTGTTTGCGTATGTATGTGTGTGTGTGTTTGTGTTAGGGAGAGAGTAAGAGAGTGAGTGTAGGGTGGGCGGCAGGTTCTGTGTTACTTGCATTCTTCAAGGGTGTGTGGCTTTCATTGGCATAATTTTCTCAGCAGCCATGTACGAGGGACACCAAATCAGACATTGTTTCCTGTTCTTTCTATGTGCAGAGAGGGTCCAGGCTGAGATCGATACTGTAGTTGGTTCATCCAGGCAACCCTCTGTGACCGACAGAGAAAACATGCCCTATACTGATGCAGTCATCCATGAGATCCAGAGAATGGGAAACATTGTGCCCCTGAATGTGCCCCATATGGCAACCAAGAACACCACGCTGGGCAAGTACACTATCCCAAAGGTACATGACGCACATGTGAGAAGGAATTGCTGTATGTGACAAGGATTGTCGGACACTGGAGAGTTAGTTCTTGTTCTCACCCATAGTTCATTAGGCACCAAATGACAACCCAACACAACATAAATTAGACACCACCAGTAAGTCTCTCTTCAACCCCTCCAGTGTTGAATCAACAGTCTCTGAATAAATGTTCCCTTCGTGGGTAGAGTCCATCAGTCTGCAGCCTTTTCAGGTCAGGCATACAGACACGCTCCCCTGCTTCAGTCCATGGGCTCCTCTCACATGTAGACCAGAGATTTTCTGTCTTGCAGCTACTGAGAGAGACATACAAATGGGAAAAAGATAATTTGGTGCTAATGTGCCTTGTTGGCCATCTGGGCCATTTCTGACTCTCTGACTCCCAGCCGGCACTCGATCCCAGCCCCGCCTGCCACACTGTAAAATATATTGTGTAAACCAACCTTGTCTTGCTTGTTGTGTCGTTTGTTTATTTCTCCCTTGTTTTAATTAGTTTTGTTTGTGAAACACTTTATGACAAACTTGTTTTGTAAACAGCAAAAGGTTGATTTGATTTGCTTTCTTGATTAATGCTCTAAACTCAGGGCACCATGATCCTGCCCACGCTGCACTCAGTTCTACATGATGAGTCTGTGTGGGAGACTCCACACTCTTTCAACCCTCAACACTTCCTGGACCAGGATGGCAAATTTAGGAAGAGAGAGGCCTTCCTTCCTTTTTCAGCCGGTCAGTAGTTACAACCAAAAATCAATTACATGCTGTTTTAACCAAGTGATAATAATAAAAAACATTTTTATAATAATTGTTTTACTAATTTCAGTTCTATGGTGGATCCTTACTCTTAAAACCGCTTGCACTCTGAGTTTTTACTTAAAAAAGCTTAAAAAAAAAATAAGTCTTGCATTTTTGGGTACTTTTAGCCTGTAGCTGGAGTTTTTCTTTTTCATTATTTAGTAACAAAGAAACACTAGTAATTGATAAGGCCCAAGGCTGTGGGGATGCAGTTTGATTTTGTAGAAGGGAGGTGAGGGGATTAATGCCCACATCCTATCCTTATGTGCTGCAGCGATCTACTGTGGATCCCATTGAGACATTTGTGAATCATACTGAACTAGAGTATTATATCTTCCCAGGTAAGCGTGCATGTCCTGGGGAACCACTGGCCAGGATGGAGTTATTCCTCTTCTTCACCTCCCTCCTTCAGAGGTTCTCATTCTCTGCACCCACTGGAGAGGAGCCCAGTCTGGACTTCAAGATGGCAGGCGCTCACTGTCCCAAACCTTACCGCCTCTGTGCCATACCAAGATAAACCACTCACTGTCTCTGACCTGCTGTACCCTCTAATGATAAATCCCATGCTTAACAAAGAAATAAGACAAACGGCGCAGTACCTCAAGCAGCATAAACTTTAAAAATGTTCTTTTTATTGCCCAAGGCCGAGTGGCACTGTGCTTTGTCATGATAAATCATCAATGCTCAAATCTGTATGAAAAATTTTGATCAACATTCTAAATTTTATGTCTGTCTGTCAATTTACTCAAATACAGAAGTTGTTTTCCACAGCAGTTACCCTATGTTATACCTTGAAAAGGTCTTCTGTAATCTGTATCACCATGTTGTTTTAATGTCCTATAGTGTAAGCAAAACATAACTTGGAAACATTTTATTCTCAATAAGCCTGTCCAATAATCCTGTATATAATATTTTTAAATATGTAATAAAATCCTTGAAACAAAAGATTTTGTCAACCTTTTTTAAAGAATTATCACTGAACTAAATTCAGAATACACTTAACATTGTATAATAGATCTGTTAGATTTGTTCAGACCAAAATCCAACTTGTACTTGAATGTAAATAAATTATCCTGAGATTCAGTTCCTTGTGCTCATTCTTTATCATAATCTGATAATAATGGAAGAATTTTACAACTTCACTGCATTAGATTCAATAGCAGGCCTAAAAAAAACCTCACTGTTTGAATGGCAGGAGAGCTAAGGCCTCATAGTGCAGCAGGCTAATATAGGCTACAATCATAAATTAAATGTGCTATATTGGCAATAAAACATTCAGAATAACATTTATTAACCGTATTCAATTTTTTTCTTCCTTCATCACATTCAACCTGTAAGGTACACTTAAACAGTCTCTTGTAATCATAATCGTGCAAAAGACCTCTAAAATCAGTCTGAATGCTGTGGTGATCATGCAGACAAGTGATACCACACTTGGTGGTGTTCTTGTTCAAAAGCTTTGTGAGAGGAGTGGAGGAGCCTGAATAGCAGGCTTCAAAAAACAAATGTTATGTAACACTGGTGGCCTCTCAGGTCTGTAGGGGAAAGTGGAAAACAAAGGTGGAACTTGAACTCTTCCAGTCGGGTTGTTTGTTCTACTTGGTGCATGAGTGTATGTGTGTGTGTGTGTGTGTGTGTGTGTGTGTGTGTGTGTGTTGTGTGTTAGGGAACTCTTCCAGACAGATTAGAATAAATAAATTAACAATTCTAAGACAAATTCTTATTTAGTAGACACCCTCAATGCAATCAGCAAATCTTTTACCATGTAAATTTTAGGCATATTTGCATATGTTTTTGAAGATTTTGACTTGTAGAGGGAATATCATTTTTAGAATTTTCTCCACCTATATAACTCATGTATAAACGTTACAAATGGTACAAAATATTTAGCTGTCACAGCCTACTATCAGTGCAGTATCAGAAGCTCCGGCAATAATGTAATAAGCAATCAAATGTCACACACGCACACAAATAAATTTCCCCGTTCATAATAACTTCACTGTCGACTGGCCCAGTCGAGCACTCATGTTACGGCAGTCTAAACAGAATAACAAACACTTCACATCTGCTGCTCCTAAAAATACCAAATGGAAACACTACATGACGTAATAGCCCTGGAATGGATGGACGGGAGGAGTGCTTTGATATTTGTGTGTGTTTTCTTGTTGTTTGCTGATGTTTTGAAGAACAGAGTCCCGAGAAACTTTCCTCCTGGACCATGGTCTCTTCCTCTGATTGGTGACCTTCATCGCATCAAACCCAGCGAAATACACCTGGATTTCACCAAGGTAGGTAATGTGACGTAGTTCTGGTCTTCAGTTCTGATTCTGTCACATTCGAAGCCGTTATAAAATATCCGATAAACACTGTGACCGTGTAACGGTGAGACCACGGAAACAGAATCAATACAATAGACACTTCCTGATGGATCAATGTCATCCATCAATCCAAGAATGCCAAGACGATACGGGTCCACAGAACTTGAATGGATATAAACGGTCTTTCACATTCAAATCAATGTTCCTGGATGGTCGGAGTGGCGGCCATTTTTATGTGAGGCTAGCTTCTGTATGAACTGACTTGCAGCAAGTCACTGCAGGTGAGAGGTTTTACAGCAACAACCAAAGCAGTGGAAAACTGGCATTGCAGCTGAATTAAGTTGTCACCCTGCCTCCACTGAGCTCTTTTATCAGCTGCTGCTGTCTTTGTAAGTAACGTAGGTCAAAGGTTTTGACATCTGTACAGTTAAAGTTGAATTCATCAGTTTCAGCCGATGTCCATTAGCTGGTTGAAGTTAGCGAATGCTAACTTTTCTTCTCCACTAAAGCTAGGCTAAGCTATGTTAGTTTATATCATTTAAGGGGCTAAAGTTGATGATGCTTACCAGCTAGGTTTGCTAATATGCTGGTTTTGACGAGAAGAGCTAGCGAGAAAAGCACAATCTTTGATAGTGCTACGTTAACCTTGTCGCTAACGCCAGCTTTCCATAGAGTTTTGACAAGTTGCTAAGCACTTGTGCAACAGACTCGTCTGCAAAGTTCTCAAGCAAGTGTGACACACTTTATGGCCTGAATGCTCGGACTTGCGCTGTCACTATATCAACTAAAAATGGCGCTATGGCAAAAAACCATGACAAACAGTGGAAGGACCATTCTATCCATTCAGGTTCTGTGCTTGGGTCCTTGTGGAGAACTTCTTCCCAAGTTGTCTTGTTGATAACGAAAGTAAGTACAAAGAAGCTTCCTTGCAGTTTGAGATGGGCTGTAACATTTTGGCTCTCAGACCCAAATCTGAGAATATTTTTATTGTTAGATATGACTTTGTCCAGAATTCCGAGACTATCTGTACTGTAGGCAGTGTTGTGCAAGTTCACACTTCACAAGAGCTAGCTCAAAGTTCAGTTGACACAGATTAAAATTAACTCATAGTTCACAATTTTGAATTTTGAACTAAGTTCACAGTCCCAAAAAATGAACTAGTTCACGTTCATTTCTTCCGTTTGTTTTTTTTAAATGAGCTGCTCCGAGCTATTCTTTTTCAATAGAACCTCCTCCTACCCATCCATCCCCAGCCCCCAATCACTGCCACTGCCCACTTCCCAAACTAAATTAATTACTGTATACTACTATAGAATCAGACAGATTACTTTTAAAAGCCAAGAAAAACCAATGTGAGTATATGCTTTACCACTTAAACAATGTGTCATATTATACAGAAAGTGAAAAAAAAGTTGCAGTAAGGTATACTGTAGATGCAATGGAAATTTTATTTAGCCTGCATGAACCAAATTATGCAGCAGTTCAAAAACATAAAATAGATTCATATGCTTCCAAGCGAGCTGGTACAGGCTCCACCACTGGCTTCATTACAGTCGCTAGCTGAAAGATGTGCTAAGATTTCAGTTCTGCAGAGCACACAATTTAGAGTATTTAGAGTACTTCAGCAGTACCGGTAGCTGCGTCTGAATTGCCAGTTGCACTAGCCATGCTGGGTGCCGTAAATCCTCAGGTGCCATAAAACACAGTGCGTGAGCGCCGTTAACTCTCGCGGGAGTTAACGACGCTCACGTTCACGTTCATTAGTTGCAAACGGATACGTTCAGTTCACCGTTCATCAAAAACATGAGCACGTTCAATGCACAACACTGACTGTAGGTAGAGAGATAACAGTGAAACTATGATCTAAATAGTCATTCTTCTATATTCTGTAATTGCCATAACTTATCGTAAATTAAATGATACTTAAGTTTAACAATTCATCAATTTGCTGGGGACCCCCTAAAACCCCTCAAGCACCCCTGGTGGTCCCCGGCTGCTGAGACTTGATCCTTTGTCCTTTCATTCTTTTGTTTTGGAGTTGTGCTTCACATATTAGCTACGTAAAACACGTCATGGAGGACTCAAGAACACACATTGATTATCAGCCAGTATGTCTTTTGGTACATTTAAAAATGGTTGCCATAGAATGTTTGATGTTGTAGTCGTTAATTGCCTTAATTGCATTAATAATCTTTTCACGGCTGTCAAACAACATAGGAATTTATGCTAGCATTTTCCAACAAAAAAACATTTCAAAGGATAAGTTTGGTGATTTTGGACCTAGGCTACTATATATATAGGCCGATTTTTGTGATATTTCTTAGTTGGAGGAAGCAGCTAGCCGCAGGTTTAATATTGGCCAAAAGTCCGAAATGATGTTGCCAAGAGGGAGCATATGAATATTGAATAGTAGAGGGCCAAGAACTGACCCCTGAGGGATACCACAGATGATGTCCACTACAAAGAAGCATTCCCATCAACTACAGAGAAATTCCTCCCTGTGAGATAGGATTTAAACAGATTCAGAGCAGTATCAGTAATGGCAACCCAATTTTTCAGGACACCTAAGAAGGATACCATGGTCAACAGTGTCAAATCTAGGAGAGAGAACAGTTGCCCGCATTAGAGCCATCAACAAATCATTAGTAACCCTTGCAAAGCAGTCTCTGTACCATCTAGCGCTATAAAACCAGTCTGAAATTTTTGAAATATGTTATTGTTCAGATAGGATGTTAACTGTGTGGGAACTACTTTCTCCAATACCTTGGACAGGAAAGACAGTTTGGAAAGGATATCAAGACTCGTTTTTTCACTAGTGGTTAAATTAAGGGCATATTTTTTTAGTAGGAGGGGGCAGAACCAGTAGATAAAATTAAAATTAAAATAAATAAAGTATTTATAATCAATAAAATTGATGTGCCAATTGTATCAAGAACCTCTTTTAGGAGTTTTAGTTGGAATGATGTCCGACAGGAGGATTTGAGAAATGATTTCTACAGTAGACTCATCTATGTTAAACAGTTACCAGGTATTGAGGATATTGTGAATGAATGAATGAATTCATCTTTATTTGTCCGTTAGGAAATTTGTTCTGTACAATCATCGGTGGCAAACGACAAACAAAAAGAAAAGAAACATTATCACAAGCAAGACAGGACATCACATTAATGTCATAACAGGACACAAAACATACATGATTGGCAATGGGGGGAAATGGGGAACAATGGGGAACAGTGATCAGAGTCTGTTGTTGATTAGTCCTATGAATGTTTAATTTGTTCTTGTTGTCCTGTGAAGTGGGGTCCGAAACCTGCGTCCTGATGGGAGTAGTTCATATTGGCTGTTGAGTGGATGAGTAGTGTCTTCTATGATCCGGTTTGCCTTGTGTATCGCACGTGATTTGAACAGTGATGTAATGTCCTGGCATTTGATTCTGCAGATTTTGCTTGAGATATTAATGATTTTTGTTATCTTGTTTTTATCGACGAGTGTTAAGGAACTAAACCAGGTGAGAAATCCAAAGTGTGACTACCCAATTTAGCTACCAGCATTTGGTAAATGAAAACTTGCATCTTTAAGATTTCCTTAATTTGTGGCCTACCTGGTTTTTTTCTCTTCAACCAAAGCCACATGGCTGCTTAGGAAGCTGTTTTAATTGTCACCTCAAAGACCTGACCACAAATCCCAAAGACTAAACTAGCAGTGGATATGGGGACAAATGCATGGAACTAATGGAGAATACTGTGGTTGCTAGCTCAGTGTATCTAACATATTCCTTTCATATTCCTCATCTATTGTATATTCCCAGTGAGCTCTACAATGTGAACAGGCCACTGAATGTTGGACCACAATACCAATCTGCTGTTTCTCTCTCAGTTTGCAGAGAAATATGGAAACATTTTCAGCCTTCGACTCTTTGGTGGAAGGATTCTTGGTAATCAACGGGTACAAGCTTGTGAGAGAAGCCTTGGTCGAAAGAGTGGAGGATTACACAGATCGCCCTGTCATCCCACTGTTTCAGGAAGCGTTTAGGAATAAAGGTAGTGTGCGTTGCATTTTGTTTGAAAACGTTGCTAGTGATTGTACCTAAGTCTACTCAGGACAGTAGTATCAGATAGGACCCACAAATACATAATGTGTGTAGCGATACCAGGGAGACATTTGCAGAAAGCCCACAACCTTTCTGTTGTCTTCTTGAATCAACACCAAATGGCCTATCACAACAAGTGCCCATAAAGGTGTCGAATGGACACAGTCCATGGCTCAAGGAGTTGAGTCTATGCCAGCCAGAGATGTCTCCACAGGACAGCTCAGGAAATTAACGACAGGATACCAACCCGGCGAAGAGCTTTGAAACTCACACATTCCATAATTAACGACCTTTATCTTTCAGCCATCAGGAGGAGAAGGACTCAAGAACTCAGGAATACTAATGAACTATACAATCACACATCCATACTTCTCACACATCTGAATATAGGGAATCACCCTCCTTTCTTCATTTGGAGTACCAGACTGTTCTGGTTAATCAGAAGGGACAGTCACCATTGGGTGAGAACGGGAATACACACCGTGTCAATACGAAGGAACCAATGACTGCTGTTGACACTATCCAGAGTCTCATCACTACCCCCTCTCTAAATCAGGACAGTCATAAATCTCTTCCCTTTTTACATTCCTTTAAAACCTACTTTCAACTATATTTTCCCAATGTCTTTAATGGATCTATTTTGTAGTTTGAAGTATACTAGATGTGTTGACTATAGGCCCATATATATGTTGAAGATGTTCAATAGCTAAAGTTACATGCACAGACCATGATGCGTTAAATGATTGAAGTGTATCAGATATTCATCCAGAGACACTCTCCTATTTTCATGGTCCTACACTGCCACCTTGTGGTCATTTATAGCGACGACAGGTCCGTATAAAATGTCAGTGCGTCCAAATGTCTTAAATGTTTAAATTGTCTTTCTCATATTGATCACGAAGTTAGAGACCCAAGTCACATATACGAGTTAACTTGATGAAGACTTTATAGCCACAGATTGTACCAGGAAGGTATTTGATGTCCTTATATTGATGTGCTAGCTATATAAGTTTGAATGTAAGTTGACAGGTTTTTATTATTTCGATCAATTGACAACAGTAATTGGTGGAGATGTAAAATACCGACATATTATTTTAAAAGGAATCTTTATTAAGATCACTTAGTAATAGATCCCAAAATAAAATAGACTAGAGGAATGATTCCTCTTGCATTCCTTTCCCCCCTCCCTCTCAGTTCGGAGTGAAATCTTCTCAAACAAAGAAATTAATTAGTAAACAGAAAAAGAGCGCGAAGCGTGATTTGCATGGCAAACCACGCCTGAGAATTCAAAGAGCTATAAAATGTTCTTATCTGGGTTTTCAGACAGTTCAACATTCCGCCCTCGCCAAGAAACCTGCTGAAGCCAAGACCAACAATTTAGCTACAATTCGACTTTAGCTGAAACTTAGAGTTTGAACCTGGAGTTAGAGACGTCTTCTCCAGATGAACTTAAGAATCTCTTACAAGAAGTTTGAACCTCGCGTCTAATAGTTAAGAAGTTATCAACGCTCGGCCAAGCGAAGATCATTTTCGAAGCTATTTAGGAACGAGATAATTTAGTTTTATAACAGTTAGAAGAGCTAGAAACGTCAACTCTTCCAAGACCAGCAGTCAAACGCTGATGCAACATCGCCGCAGTGTTCCACATCCAGAGAGGCCTGTTGTCTACAGCTGTGAAAAGCCGGTAGCGCTGCTTGCCTCGACGTGACAATAACACATCAGAGACCAGCTGTTCCACCAGCGTCTGCCGTTGCCAGGTAACCGGCCACGCCAAGTCTGTCTCTCCGAGCTTAGCGGGACCAGACAACCCGACCGGCAGGACTTCTCAACTGAACAAAGTAGGCTCTGATTATCCACGTCTTTACTGCTGAGAGTTGATGCAACAGCTTAGATTCAAATTACTTAAATAGATCAGGAAAAGTTAGGCTTTTATAGTCTAGTTGCCCCGTAGCTTTCCGCCTCGTTTCTCTGGTTGATTGATCCATACATACCTCCATTTACTGCTGCCAATTCTTATTCCCATATTTCATTATCATTTCCCTTTCACTCTTATTTTGTTTCATTGCATTTCATGTCTATTTTTAGTCTATAGTTTCTGTGCTTCATTCTGGTGATCAATATACGTGCCTTATATTGCTTATCTCATTGAATTTGTTATGCTTGTATAGTTAAATAAATATTCCCATTTATTACAGAGAAATTGTTATGTGTTTCCTTACTTGCAGAGTAAAGTAATCCCTGTATTGAAAAGATTTCACGATCTTTAGACTGATGACTGATTAGTATAAGTAAAGGTCCTTCATCTACGAAGGTGGTGCCCCTTACGAGTGTAAATTGATATCAAAGTTTCATATTTTCATACCTTTACTAAATTCTAGATTTGATAATTTCGACTCTACACGCTACATGTGTCTAGTATTGATTTTAAAGAAAATTAAAAAGTTATTGGAAAACATTGCCTTTGAGACCATCTCAAGAGTACTGTTTTATATTAACACCTCTTTAGTGCAATGAAAAGGGATGAAAACCTAAACACTGTTGCTTTCAGTCAGTTCCAGTTGCTTCCAGTCTACGCTGTTTTATGTTCCCAACAGGTTTAGTGTTTTCAAATGGCTATCAGTGGAAGCAGCAGCGGAGATTTGCTCTCCATACACTCAGGAACTTTGGTGTGGGCAAGAAGACCCTCGAACCATCCATCCAGCAGGAGTGCCACTATCTGAATGAGGCCTTTGCTCATCAACAAGGTATTACACAAATGGTGGAAAATGCTGTCTCAGGAAATGCTCCAGAATCTTCTGTAAGTGCTTAATTGGTTAAGATGTGGGAACAGGGCTGACCAAGGGAGATACATTTACATCCTTTTCATGGTCAACAAACCGTTCTGTGACTGTGCGTGTCCTGTGGATGGGAGTATTGTCATGCTGGAAAATTGGACCATTTAACTTTTTCTACTGCTTAGTACACCAATGCTTGTGTTCTTTGCACCACTTCACTTGCAAAGGTGTATTTTTATGTGTAATAAAGGGTTTATGCACTGTAACCCAAGTATAGTATCCCTCTCTATGACGTTTTCAAGGAACTGTTCTTGATGAAACTACCTGCTCACACTTAGATTGATTCAGATTCAGAATTGCTCATCTGTGTTTCCTTGCATCTCACACCAATTCATGGGCATTGTGGCTTGGGAGTACCGGTAATTCTCTCCATACTTGCGCCTAGTTGATGATGTATTTCCCTCTAATTTGCCAACATCAATTGAGCCTGGTTGTGCTGCCTTTAGAGTTAAGTTAATAATTTAAATAAGTTATTAGTTAAATAAGTTAAAAAGTGAGCGCTCTGTTCTCTGTCAGTTCTCGGAAACAGCGTCAGAGTGAGTGCTCTGTTCTCTGTTGGTTCTTGGAAACAGCGACAGAGTGTGCGATCTTCCCGTCTCTGGGCTGCTCTCCTCTTCGGTCTCCTCCGTTAGCTTAGCTTGCTTCAGTTGAGCTCAGACAAGCAAGACGGACAATGCTGGATATATGTTGTTGCTGAATGTATTTCTGATATGCTTCTGCCTTGGAGACTATTTGTCTGTAAGTAATATGTGTAAATAATTAGGAAGGAATATCATGTTAGAAACTTTTCTATTGGTTTGCTAAAACATGTGCTGTGTTAGCTAGCAGTTAGCAGTGCTAACTGCTAGCTAGGTTCACTAATTGACTGTGACTTGTTGCTGTTGTGGTAGTTGAGCTGTGTTCTTTATACAGTACTATGCTGCTTTATACTTTGGTAGGTATTGTGCATTTATGTAGTTATGTGTATAATACTTACCATCTATTTGGATATGTTAATGTCCGTATACTGATTTATGTTCTTATCTCTGTAATGTTTCAGTTTTACAAACAAAATCAAAAGACCAGAAGAAGAAACAAAACCTCAGTAAAATACAAGAAAAGTCAAGCCTTGTGTGTTTATTGGAGAACTTTTGAATGTTAACTGGCTGTCTAGCTTTGCACAAGAGTACGCGCTGCAAGGGCAGCACAGTAAAAAGACAAGAGCACGGCGGGCTCAAGCACTCGAAAACAATACTCAGCAAACATGAGTCTACGCTCAGGAAGAAATTATATTAAGGAAGACACCACTATGCAGCAAAATGAAGCTAGTGGAGAACAACAAGCAGAGGTTGTAGATCAAGCGACCAAGAGGAAGGAGCCTCCTCGAGCATTTGATGCTAAGTCACAGTCATCTAGAGCATCCACTAGACCCTCTCAGCGATCATCATCAACAGCCTTTTCAGCCACAAAAGCCTATTCTAAGGCAAAAGCTGCCCGGGCTCAACTAGCTTACGCCGAAAGAGAAGCTGACATGATGAAACAGAGAGCGGACCTGGAAGCAAGCCTGCTAAAACAAAAGGCTAACTACGATGCTAGTCTCCATCTTCTCCAGTGCCAAAGAGCTGCTGCAGCAGCTGAGGCTGAAGCTACAGCCTATGAGGAAGCCGAAGTTGAAAGCGGGGAGCTCGTTCGAGAACCCTACGTTAAAGACGAGCCCTTCAGTACAGTCCAACGCACTGGTGAGTACGTTCAACAGCAGTCGGAGTTCTTTACGGAACTGCCTTCGAAACACGTAGCAGTGGAGTCACATGGGATAAAAATAAATAAATTGGAAATACCTGACGCTAAACCAGTAACTTATCATGGTATCCAAAGCAACACACAGCCAGTTTACAAAGACACAGGAAAAGAGTCAACAATGAATATGTGTCCGGGCAAGACTTACCCTCATAGTACTCCGAAGCACACAGTCAATCCTGAAAAAGAATACTTACCTGAGCCTAAAGGTGCACAAGATTTTGCAAGATACCTCATCCGGAGAGAAATGGTGAGTGCTGGTCTTCTGCAATTCGATGACAAACCCGAAAATTATTGGTCATGGAAAGCCTCTTTTCTAAGTTCTACCAAGGACTTGAATCTCTCAGCCAGGGAAGAACTGGACCTGATGACAAAGTGGCTTGGAGCTGAATCGTCAGAACAGGCAAAGAGAATTCGTGCAGTGCATGTCCTCAATCCCGCAGCAGGTGTCAACATGGTTTGGCAACTGCTTGAAGAGTGTTATGGGACACCAGAGGTCATCGAAGACGCACTGCTCAAAAAGATTGAACACTTTCCGAGGCTGACCAATAGAGATAATGTTAAGCTGAGAGAGCTAAGTGACATTCTCCTTGAACTGGAGTGTGCTAAGCAGGACGGTGCTCTACCAGGGCTCTCGTATTTGGATACAGCTCGTGGGGTAAAACAAATAGTGGAAAAGCTCCCCTATAACCTCCAAGAAAAATGGACAAGCCTTGGAAGTAAGTACAAGGAGGATTACAGAGTGGCTTTTCCTCCCTTCTTTTTTGTTTGTTCAACAACAGGCAAAGATAAAAAATGATCCGAGCTTCACTATATCCACCTCCAGCAGTCATGCCTCTTTCAGGACTGAAAAGCCTATGAAGTACAGTAATAAAGCCTCTGTGACTGTACACAAAACAGACATCCCGGCAGAGCCGTCAGGCATACAAACCAGTCCTGCTCTGAGAAAAATGGATGAACCAGATCGTCAGTGTCCAATACATAAGAAGCCCCACCCACTGAAAAAATGTAAGCTCTTTAGAGAAAAATCCTTAGAAGAGCGCAAAGCATACCTCAGAGAGAATCGCATCTGCTATAGATGTTGTGGGTCTATTCAACACATGGCAAAAGACGGCAAGATGACTGTTAAGTGCTTTAAGTGCAACAGTGATAAACACATTGCGGCACTGCATCCTGCCCTCCTCCCATAACCGCACGGAGTGCTATGGCTGACAAAGATGACAGCGGGGATGAAAGAGAAAGCTCATCTTCTTTAGTCACCTCCAAGTGTACTGAGATTTGTGGAAGTGCAAACGGTTCACACTCATGTTCCAAAATCTGCTTGGTGAAAGCATATCCTGCAGGAAAAAAGGAGAAGGCAATTAAAATGTATGCAGTGCTTGATGAACAAAGTAATAAGTCCCTTGCCAAGACAGAGTTCTTCAACCTCTTCGAAGTTAAAGCCAGCTCCACCCCATACACCCTGAGAACCTGTTCCGGGAAATCAGAGACTTCAGGTAGGAGAGCTGTTAATTTCATCATTGAGTCCATGGATGGGAAACTACAGCTTCCCTTACCCCCCTTAATAGAGTGTGACATGGTGCCGGACGATAGGACAGAAATTCCCTCCCCAGAGATTGCACACCATCACCCCCACCTACAGCCAGTCGCTAACAAGATTCAACCTGTAGACCGAGATGCTCCAATCCTCCTGCTCTTAGGGAGAGACGTCCTTAGGGTGCACAAAGTACGCGAGCAAATCAACGGGCCCCACAACGCGCCTTATGCTCAGCGGTTAGACCTAGGCTGGGTCATTGTTGGAGAAGTGTGCTTGGGAACAGTTCACAAACCATCAGAGGTCAATGTCTACAAAACAAACATACTGCACAACGGTCGCACATCCTTTCTCAGACCATGTCCAAACAGTATCCACGTGAAGGAAGACTACAGTGGCATGACCCAGCATCACAGTCCAACCTTCCCTGCATGTAAGGAGAACACAGGTCTCACCGCGACTGCAGACAACCTAGGGTGTTCGGTGTTTGACAGGTCCAAGGATGACAACAAACCAGCACTATCCATAGACAACAAAACTTTCCTGGCCATCATGGATGCAGAGGTCTGCCAAAATAAAGGAAACAGCTGGGTGGCACCGTTACCATTCCGCTCTCCTAGACGACGCCTTCCATGTAATAGGGAGCAAGCTTTGAAACGCCTCTGCTCACTACGGAGAACTTTGGAGAAAAAGTCAGAAATGAAAGATCACTATATCAAGTTCATGCAGAAGATGCTAGACAATGATCAAGCTGAGCCTGCTCCACCTTTGGACAAAGGTAAAGAACACTGGTACCTGCCAACGTTTGGTGTGTACCACCCGCAAAAGCCAGACCAGATTCGGGTTGTGTTCGATTCAAGCACTGAATGTGGTGGAACATCTCTCAACGATGTGCTCCTAAGTGGACCAGACTTGAACAACACCCTGTTGGGAGTTCTTTTGCGGTTCTGAAAAGATCCCGTAGCCCTTACAGCAGATGTGCGGCAAATGTTTTATTGCTTTGTCGTCCGAGAAGACCACAGAGATTATCTTCGGTACCTCTGGTATGAGGATAATGACATCAGCAAGGACGTGGTCGAGTACAGGATGAAGGTCCATGTATTTGGAAACAGCCCTTCACCTGCTGTAGCCATCTACTGCATGAGACGAGCAGCTCAAAAAGGTGAACAAGAACACGGTTCTGATGCAAGACAGTTTGTTGAGAGGCAGTTTTATGTTGACGATGGTCTCACCTCAGTTGCCACCCCTGAAGAGGCAATAGATCTCCTCACACGAACCAGAGAGATGTTAGCAGAATCCAACCTGCGACTGCACAAAGTGGCATCAAACAGTAGCCAGGTAATGGAAGCCTTCCCAGCAGAGGACCGTGCCAAGGATCTGAAGGATCTTGACCTTGGAGTGGATCCTCTCCCTCTTCAGAGGAGCCTGGGGCTCTCCTGGAGAGCCAAGAGGAGGAGGTGCAGATAGCAAACGCTGGGCTGTGCTCTTTACATGCATGTCAACCAGAGCGGTGCATATTGAACTCATTGAAACCATGTCAACAGACAGTTTTATCAATGCTCTAAGGAGGTTTTTCTCGATTCGTGGTCCAGCGAAACTTCTGCGGTCGGACAGAGGGACTAACTTTGTGGGAGCTTGTAAACAGTTGGATATAAATACAGACGACACAACAGTCAGGAAGTACCTCCTGGAGAAAGGATACTCTTGGGTGTTTAATCCCCCTCATGCTTCCCACATGGGTGGCTCCTGGGAGAGGCTCATTGGAGTTGCCAAGCACATTCTGGACGCAATGCTGCTTCAGACAGGACCAACACGTCTCACACATGAAGTCCTGAGCACTTTCATGGCAGAGGTGATGGCGATCATGAATGCAAGACCCCTTGTGTCCGTATCCACTGACCCAGATATGCCTACAGTACTCACCCCAGCGATGCTCCTTACTCAGAAGATGAGCGCTATTTTAGCCCCCTCTGGAAACTTTGGCACGGCTCAGTTGTACGGAAAGCAGTGGAAGCACGTCCAGTGTCTTGCTGACACTTTTTGGAAGAGATGGAAAGGAGAGTATCTGCCTACTCTACAGGGCCGCAGGAAGTGGACAAAAGACAAGCCAAATGTCAAAGTAGGAGATGTTGTCTTACTGAAAGACAGCCAGGCCCACAGAAATGAATGGCCAATGGGACTGGTCGTTAAGGCTTTGCCAAGCAGTGACAAGAGGGTCCGCAAGGTAGAGGTGCGGATTGTGAAGGATGGGATAGCCAAGGTGTTTCTAAGGCCGGTCTCAGAGACTGTAGTCCTTCTTTCAGAGACTGTGAAAGGACTCTAAGTATTGCTGCCATAGGACATTCCCCTTCAAGTTTGGTTGTATCTGTAGTGACATAATGTTATTATATCAAGCGGGGAGTGTGCTGCCTTTAGAGTTAAGTTAATAATTTAAATATGTTATTAGTTTAACAAGTTAAAAAGTGAGCGCTCTGTTCTCTGTTGGTTCTTGGAAACAGCGACAGAGTGTGCTATCTTCTCGTCTCTGGGCTGCTCTCCTCTTCGGTCTCCTCCGTTAGCTTAGCTTGCTTCAGTTGAGCTCAGACAAGCAAGACGGACAATGCTGGATATATGTTGTTGCTGAATGTATTTCTGATATGCTTCTGCCTTGGAGACTATTTGTCTGTAAGTAATATGTGTAAATAATTAGGAAGGAATGTCATGTTAGAAACTTTTCTATTGGTTTGCTAAAACATGTGCTGTGTTAGCTAGCAGTTAGCAGTAGCTAGTTGGTTCACTAATTGTGACTTGTTGCTGTTACTTAGTAACTTAGTTGAGCTGTGTTTTTTATACAGTACTATGCTGCTTTATACTTTGGTAGGTATTGTGCATTTATGTAGTTATGTGTATAATTCTTACCGTCTATTTGGATATGTTAATGTCCGTATACTGATTTATGTTCTTATCTCTGTAATGTTTCAGTTTTACAAACAAAATCAAAAGACCAGAAGAAGAAACAAAACTTCAGTAAAATACAAGAAAAGTCAAGCCTTGTGTGTTTATTGGAGGACTTTTGAATGTTAACTGGCTGTCTAGCTTTGCCCAAGAGTAAGCGCTGTAAGGGCAGCACACTGGTCCTTGTCAAACACGTTGAGCAGTCTCTAACAGTCACCCCTCTCTCACAATCACTGAAATCTCTTCTTTGAGCTGTGGTAGTCAAAATATTGGATAATTGGGTCTGCCCAGCATTTTTACACATGACTCTAAGCATGATGGGATGTTAATTGCTTGATTATCTGAGGAACCACAACTGTGTTAAAACTCAAATGTATACTTAATTTTGGCAGTTAGCCGTGGTATGTATTTGTTATATCTACTTGTTATAATCATGCATAATCAATATCAAATAGTGCTTTTCCTTGCTTGCGGCCCATCATATGTTTTGCGTTTTGACCATTGGCCCTATCTTTCACAATGTTTGGGTCTCTTTTACATTTTTCAGGTGAGCCCTTCAATGCCCAGCTGCTGGTGAACAATGCTGTATCCAACGTAATCTGCTGCTTGGTGTTTGGGAATCGCTTTGAGTACAGTGACATGCAGTACCAGTCTATCCTTCAGGACTTCAATGAGTTGGTGTACTTACAGGGAGGGACATGGGCACAGGTGAGCCTCTACGTTATATAGAACAGGCTTTATGAGGATTGCATGCAAATGTGTGCAGGCTGTTAAGATGGCAGACTATCTGTCTGGGTAACTGTGTGTTTGCTCTGTAGATTTACAACATGCTGCCCTGGCTGATGAAGTGGCTCCCTGGACCTCACCAGAGGTTTTTTGCTCTGTTGGATAAGCTGATTGACTTTGTGAAAATTAGGATCAAAGAACACAGAGAAGACTATGACCCCTCATCACCAAGAGACTACATTGACTGCTTCCTCTCAGAAATGGGAGAGGTGTGTGTGCATCCTCTATGCATTTTCTAATGAAATGGCTGTGAATGTTGACAAGCCACTGATTCTTGCAGTTGCTTTGTTGTGTTGTCAGTAGAAGGAGGATCCAGATTCTGGGTTTGATCTGGAGAATTTGTGTTTTTGCACCCTGGACCTGTTCAGCGCTGGAACTGAGACCACAACCACTACTCTACACTGGGGACTGCTATACATGATCTACTACCCACACATACAAGGTGTGCTTGTGTGTGTGTGTGTGTGTGTGTGTGTGTGTGTGAGTGTTAGGGAGAGAGTGAGAGAGTGAATGTAGGGTGGGCGGCAGGTTCTGTGTTGCTTGCATTCTTCAAGGGTGTGTGGCTGTCATAGACATAATTTTCTCAGCAGCCATGCATGAGGGACACCAAATCAGACATTGTTTCCTGTTCTTTCTATGTGCAGAGAGGGTCCAGGCTGAGATCGATACTGTAGTTGGTTCATCCAGGCAACCCTCTGTGACCGACAGAGAAAACATGCCCTATACTGATGCAGTCATCCATGAGATCCAGAGAATGGGAAACATTGTGCCCCTGAATTTGGCCCATATGGCAACCAAGAACACCACGCTGGGCAAGTACACTATCCCAAAGGTACATGATGCACATGTGAGAAGGAATTGCTGTATATGACAAGGATTGTTGTCAAGGACACTGCAGATTTAGTTACTTTTCTCGCCCATTGTTTATTCAGCACCAAATGACAACCCAACACAACATAAATTAGGCACCATTAGTGGGTAAGTCTCTCTTCAACCCCTCCAGTGTTGAATCAACAGTCTCTGAATAGATGCTCCCTTCGTGGGTAGAGTCCATCAGTCTGCAGCCTTTTCAGTACAGCCATACAGATACGCTCCCCTGCTTCAGTCCATGGGCTCCTTGCTCTTGTAGACCCGTAATGTCAGCAAAAGATTGATTTGATTTGCTTTCTTGATTAATGCTCTAAACTCAGGGCACCATGATCCTGCCCACGCTGCACTCAGTTCTACATGATGAGTCTGTGTGGGAGACTCCACACTCTTTCAACCCTCAACACTTCCTGGACCAGGATGGCAAATTTAGGAAGAGAGAGGCCTTCCTTCCTTTTTCAGCCGGTCAGTAGTTACAACCAAAAATCAATTACATGCTGTTTTAACCAAGTGATAATAATAAAAAAATGTTTTTATAATAATTGTTTTACTCATTTCAGTTCTATGGTGGATCCTTACTCTTAAAACCCCTTGCACTCCCCTAAATTTCCCCCTGAGTAGCTTCAAAGTTAGAATTTTTTTTTTTCCATACTGTATGACAATGTCACATATTCTGCATCTGCTTGTTCCAACACTTCATTGAAGCTGTAGCACGCTCATATTGAGTGAAAACCCAAGATGCGATTTTTTTATGGCTGCACCATTACATCAAATGGAAAAAATCTAGATGTTCTGTTCATTTTATATACATTTGCCTGTAATCCAACAAGGCATTTTGGTATCATTGGAAACCTTGGGATCTTGACTAGAATTGAAAATAAAGTTCTGTGGGTTTGAACAAAGCTTGGCCACGAATCGTGCATTTATAATGATGGTCCCGCCGGCAGGACCATCATTATAAATGTCATTCTTAGTATAGTATATAGTATAGTATACTTCTATTATTACTCCCTGTAATGTTTTCTTTTTTAATATTATTTTGTAATAAAGAAACGCTAGTAATTGATAAGGCCCAAGGCTGTACAGATGCATTTTGCTTTTGTAGAAGGGAGGTGAGGGGATTAATGCCCACATCCTATCCTTATGTGCTGCCTTAAGCGTGCATGTCCTGGGGAACCACTGGCCAGGATGGAGTTATTCCTCTTCTTCACCTCCCTCCTTCAGAGGTTCTCATTCTCTGTACCCACTGGAGAGGAGCCCAGTCTGGACTTCAAGATGGGAGCCACTCACTGTCCCAAACCTTACCGCCTCTGTGCCATACCAAGATAAACCACTCACTGTCTCTGACCTGCTCTACCCCCATGCTTAACAAAGAAATAAGAGAAATGGCGCAGTATAACCTTGTGCAGCATAAAGCTTCAAAATCTGAATTTTTCTTTTTATTGCCTATAGCCGAGTGGTTCTGTCCTTTGTCATGATAAATCATCAATGCTCAAATCTTTACAGCAATTTTGATCAACATTATACATTTTATTTACATACATTGTTTTCCATAGCCGTTACCCTATGTTATACTTTGAAAAGATCTACTGTCTATCTTTCTAATCTATGTCAACATACTAATCCTGTAATCTGTATCACCATGCTGTTTTACAATGTCCTATAGTATAACCAAAACATAATTCGGAAACATTTTATTCTCAATTAATAGCCTGTCCGATAAACCTGTATATTATATTATTGAAGTAATATTTGTAAATATGTAATAAAATAATTGATACAAAAGATTACATCAGCTCTGTATTAAAGAATTGTCACTGGGAGCTAAATTCTTAATACACTTAGTAGATCTGTCAGAGTCGCTCAGACCAAAATACAACTTCTACTCGACTGTGTAAATAAATGATCCTGAGATTCAGTTCCTTGTGCTCATTCCACCACTGTGTTCATGCCACATGTTCACATTGTGGTTTCAGTTTCTCTGAGGTTTGACAGATGTGAACTACATTCACTCAACCTAGAGAGTGTCATGTAGGCCTAGTCAAGTATAATTTATCAACTTGGTTCATTTAGGCATGCATGATGCCTGCAATCAAAGGGAAATTCAGTTTGTAAACTGGGGGTCAGGTACTATGTAGTATGAAACTGTATATGAGATATTTGTATGACATAATTTCACTCATATTTGACTTGTGACCAGTTTCATAGCTTTTTGTCTTCACACATTCAAGCAATGAGATTCTGCCTTATATATAAAATATAGTTCTTGCCTAATTTTCCTCAGATACAACCTTTCGTATTCAATACTGAGACTTGAGTTAGATTACTAGAAAACTAGAAAAGCAGAACTGTAGGGCTTGAGGTCTCTGTGATCTTAACATGAAAGTATACCTATTCTTGCTGCTGGGTTTTCCCTTCAAAGCTTTTGAAGTTGGAGATGGAAAATAAGTATCAACAAGGAAATCACACGATCTAGAGTGGCTCGAAAAAGTCACAGGCTCTGCTTTTCTTTCTCATACACAAACTCATTGTCAGTCTGAAGGATTATGAACAGAGGCACAAGGTGACTGTCTTTTTTAACTAAGTAACTCTCAATTGGCAAAAATATGGATTGTTTTAGTTTTTCAGGTGAAGTGACCAAATTCAGACCTACCTCAAGACAACTGTTCATAAGGTAGACCACATTATTTTCTTGGCATATTGTTTACATTCAGATACAACACTGAATTACAGTAATATGTTTGGTATGATGTGAATTAACTTATTATGATTTGATAGCCTTTGTTTGTCAGTCAATCCATCTCCAGCTCCATCGGCCTTATTCTGGTAAGAGGTGTCAGGACTGCTGGGAACAAGATAGAGAAGTCTAGTAACCAGACTAGGACAATGGTGCTGCTTTGAAGACCTGGCCAGAGAAGTCAGCACCTTTTACAAGGCAAAATCTGTCATACAGTATGTCATATGTCAGGTTGCTCACCTGATCATCTGCCAACAGCAGCAAATTTAGTGAGAGCAGGTTTTAAGGACACTGGTGTTTAAAGCTAACTGAGCCTTTGTGGTGAAGAATAGCAGGCTACTGAAGTAGAACACTGAATTGCTCAAACTAATGTTCAAAGTTTCTGCACTTGCTAAAAAAACCACAAAACTAGGTCATTGGCCCCCTTAAGAAGTTTCAGACGCACGGAAAAGATCAGTTTCTCATACACAATAAATCTTGCAACATCGGGCAAGGCTGTCACTTGAGGAAGATATAACTACGGCAAAGATCAAAATATAAACTCTAGATATATTGATAGCAAACCCCAATGAAGACATCGTTTTCAAAGGGTATGCAGATGATTGGAAATGCTGGTGAGCTTTATCTACATTTACGTGTTAAAATAATGTAATGGTTTGTAGTATCTGGTGAAGGAGTTAGAAAAATGTTAAAGAAATGAGTAATGCCTGTTATCTAATTTCAAGATATTTAGAAAAAAAAAATACTACGAATCTGTCACAGGATATGTAGCCTACCGTGAGAGATTTTTCAATTACGCGCAATGACAGTGACTGATGTAATTGCCTTACCTCTTATATGTCATGTTACATGTGTCAGACTGCTACTATGACTGGACCTTCTTGTTCTGTAAATGTTAGCAGCAACAAACCAGCACTAAAAAGAGGAACAGTTCAGCAAAACCTTGTGTTTCATCTGGAGTTTTCCCAGAACATCTCCAGTACACTCCAACTCTATGGAGTTAAGTTTTGAGGAGTCACTTTATCTACTGGGCTGTTATGGAAATTTCCACGAACTACTTTTAATTGTTGACTTATGATCAAAATAACTTTGATGACAGCTGCATCATAATGAGTGGATTATTTGTCATTAACAGAGACAGAAGATGAGCTGAGATGAATCTCTTCCAAACCATCTGGAGATGCACAATTATATTCCTCCTTAATTTTTCCAGACGTAAGTTGAATTACTATAATATGAAACTGTTCATCTATCTCTGTTTAGATTGTTTACTTATTTATTTGAAGATGTAGACAAACAACATGCAACAATGTATACAATCAAAAATAAAACATTTACACATTGCAGATAATTAAGGGACTAGCTGCCTCAAGCACAAGTACAGTGCCTGTTTCAGTGAGATTACTTTTCAGCTCTAATCCCTGCTGCTACCGGTCTGACTGCAGTGGTGAGGTATAAAGTGTGATGGTTTTTGGATAAACTTAAATATTCGAGGTCTGAGACATTTTTTCTTACACTATTTTTTGGCAAATATGCCTTATTGCAAAGTCCGCAGTGGAGAGTGGCGGTAAAAGTGGGGGGAGAGGGCATAGTGTATGAGCCAGACTAACGCATATAATGGTATATCGTAGTGTAGCAGGTATTCATATATACACATACCACTCAATTTTAATAGTGCTCTCTGCCTTTGAAAATTAGCATTTCTTGAACAGCAAAATCCAAATTTGATTTGATTTGATTTTTATTATTGTGTCATGCACCACATGGGCTTATGGGTTTACAAGACACAAGGGCATCACGTTGAACAAACAAAAAGAACCAGAAACAAATCAACCAATCAAAACATACAAATCAAAGTCATACATTCAAACATTCAAACAAGCAGCTTATCCCTTCTCAATCTCCACGCTTTCCAAATGAAACTCGCCACACCAAATCCTTCCTCTCTGACTAACCATTCCATCTTTATCTAATCTCCCAACCAGAACAGCTCAGGCTTCTTGTTTTGTATTTTCTCAAATAAAGGCAGGCTTAGTTCATCGTACAGCGGACAGTAAAACAAAAAGTTCACATATAGTACATAATCTCTCTTCCACAACAATAGAATTGAACCTGCCTCCCAGTTCTCAACTGGGCACACAAAGATCTTCTGGTTCTTTCCAAGGGTAATATAACATAAGGTTCTGGACTATACATCTTCTTAATTTGATTATATGGTTTGAGCCAGATGTCAGTAGCCCATGTTTCTTTATAGTCGAGAAATAACCTTTGTTCAATATAGTGAACGTTACATCCTGAACCATTTCTAAAAATATATTGCTGGTCAGCTTCACCAAATACAACATTCACATTATTACACCATAGATAGTTATGTGGATCGCCAGCACAGGTGCAAATTCATGCAGGCCCAGAAAGCAGCAAATTGGCCGGTTTTGAATGGCATTAACCTTGAAACTACCCCAGACTCCAGCTGCATAAAATAAAGTTGGGGATACACATACACCATAGAGCTTTGAAAATGTAGCATAGCCAAGTTCTTTATAGGCTTTCAATTTACTTATTACTGAACCCAGGGCTCTACCCGCAGCCCTCATCAAACGTTAAATGTTCTTCCATAATAAATCCAAGGTATTTATATGAGCTGGTATATGCTAATGACATAGCTCCAGAATTTAAATTAAAGGTTTTTCTACCTACTCCTGTTTTTCTAAAGTGCATGATTTGAGTTTGTGTTTGTTTTTCCTCTCTGGACAGACTGCCCTCTGCTCCCTGCTGGTTGCCAGTTAACTGTTAACTGCCTCGGCTACCTGACAGTGGAGCCAGATCCACTGTTCCTCATTGGCTCCGACCTGATGGTGTACTGTCACACCACAAAGTGTGACAGGAGGTGGGAATGACAGAGTAATGACACAATTATGATAGGACAGGATAGAATATGATATGATATGATATGATATGATATGATATTATATGATATATGATATATGATATATGATATGATATGATATGATATGATATGATATATGATATGATATGATATGATATGATATGATATGATATATGTTATATTCTGTATCTACTCTCCTTTTTAAAATTCGTTCAGTGTTCATATTAATGGATATCTCAAGAAACTGAGAACACTGTTGTTCTGTTCTGTTCTGTCATGTTCTCCTGTAGAAGCTTCTGGAGACAAAAAACAAAATGTTTTTCTTCTTATGTCACTTCCAGTTTTAGATTTTCCCTGCAGCTGAATGTGAATGGCCCGACCGTGCGGCCAGAGGAGAAAGTCAACTGTACCACAGTGAGATTCAGACTGACCAACGTCCGCAAGCCAAAAACTACAGTGACCTGCAAGCAGAGGGCAGGCGGGCGGACGCAGACTGTCTGCGGACTGGACCTGCATGGCGGATGTAAGTAGATGTTGTCTAAATGTTGCTAAAAGCTAGTAGAGTAGTTTTGACTACAATAACCAACTAAATAAAGGCTCTTATGCTGTGTGACTACATTATGATTGGAAGATACAGTATATTGTTCAACTTTGATTATGCTTTTCTTTAATTGTCTGGTAATATGCAGCCTGTTTCAAAAGTATTTTTATATACATTATTGATGCTCACTGTATTATTGAATAGTCTTCCTGTTTCTGGGTACACTTATCAATTGAATGTTGAATTATTTGGTTGAAATGTAAGTTAAAAAAGACAAAAATTTTACTTTTTTTTTTTCATTAAATATTCTTAAAAAGAGTATACCTTCTTTTGAAACACCCGGTATAACAGTGGGAAGGTGTCAGATGAGATATAATTGTGTTCCATCCTCTTCTAGTGCCTCCAGACAAGCCCACAGATATTAGCTGTGAAACATCAAGGAACTCAGATGTGATAGACTGCTCGTGGAACATCGGGCAGGAAACGCACTTACGCACTACCTATGACATTTCAGTCACCAGGTACGGTGTTACATTATGTTGCGTATGTGTTCAAATGAAACCTGCTGCCTTGCTTTCTTACAAAAAAACAACAACTATATGTTGCCAATATGTTGTGCGCACACAATTTCTACAATGACACTCATACGTCTTATAAATAGTAAAAATGGAGCCCAAGTACATTCTGATTGGATCCGCGATACTGGAGAATTCACTATGCCACGGACAGCGTTAGATGAAAATGAAATCTACCAGTTGATCGTCACTGCTGGCAACCACTTCGGCGCATCAAATTCAGATCCCTTCATCCTCTGTGTGAAGGATGTAGGTAAGCTTGCACTTAATATTTAAACATGCATAAACTCATGACCGTGGGTGTGTATACATACTTAATGTTTTGAGATTTTTGTAAAATCTAAAACAGTTAAGACATATTTTCTTCTCAGGAAGTTAGTCATCCTGTGCTGTGAATTGTCCCTTTTAGGCAGTTGGTCTATCACAGTTTGACTAATTTGACCTGGTTATCAGCCATCTGTTTCTTTGTATCTGCAGTATCTCTCTGTAGTGAATAATTGCACTACTGTCTCTCACACTCTCAGCAGCCTTTGTTTTAGTGAACTTTATCTCTTTTTCAGTTTTCGACTGTTAGCTGTTGCAACAGTATTTTTGACTCAGCAATCAACTGCTGATTGTTGCTGTATTATCCCAATGTCAGATACCCAAAGGTAAACAGGTAGCACACATCTTCAGGGTATTTGATGTTGGAACTATATGACTTTGGTCTAGCACCACAAACATACTACGTAGGCGCATCCTTTCATCGACCTAGTTACTATTGCTGTATTATGTTTGTTTTGGAGTTTAGCAAAAACCTATTGGCTAATTTCTAATGCTTATTGTTCAAAGACACTTACATGGATGATGGACAACCAAACAACTTGGTTCTTTTGTGTTGCAGTGATACCAGAGACCCCTCATATTATGCAGATAGAGTTTTGGAATAACTCCATAGCAGCCATGTTGCACTGGAGAAGCCCAGAGTCCCCAGACCGTCTCAGATCCTTCGTCAGGCTCAGCACAGATAATGCCTCCTGGGTAAATTGATGTTTGCAAAAAGATTTTAGTCACTACTGGTGGTAATGGTAGAATTGCATTTCTACCATTACATTATTTGCAGAATTGACCACAGTTGATACACAGGTGACCTAATTGCCTGATGTTTTGTGCAGGTAGAGGGAGAGGCAACAGAGCTCAGTAAGGGTCTGATACGAGTCGATGACCTGAAGCCTCTGACAGAATATGAGTTCCAGATCAGAGCATGTAACTCCACATCAGGACTCACCCCGACCAAGAGACCCACCTCCAGCAAGAGGCCGCTCTGCAGCAAATGGAGTCCATCGTTCAGGAGGAGAATCCCCGGCAAAGGCAAGCTCACAACCTGACTTTTAATGTGCCTGAAAACTCTTGCATATCACGTAACCGCTGTAACTGAAACTGCACGATGTTTGAGATTTTCACCACTCATAATAAACTATTGACTTGTGGTCAAACTTATCTTTAGGTCCGTCTCAGCAGCTGCATGTCTGGAGGATGTTAGGCGCCCAGAAGACAAATGGGCTGCGGACTGTGACCGTTTTATGGAAGGTAATGTGTGTTATCTATGAATGAGAAATGAATAGCTGCCTTCAGTATGAAATGTTTGTTTTACCACATGAAAGTGCCATGCTTCTGGCTCTTACATTGACACCACTGGTAGAGTGATTGGGTTATACATCTAAAGTTGATCATACTGCTTATTGAATAAAACAGACTTACTGGATGTTGTAAACATGGACTTGAGTAAAGTTTTCTCCCCAGCCTCCGTCTCCGGAGGATTACAGTGGTGAGGTGCAACAGTATGAGATCTTCCTGGATAAAGGTCCGAAGCAGAGAGTCACCTGTCCTGCTGCTGTGAACCGGTGTTCAGTTCAGGTGTCACCAGGCGTCCAGGCGCTGAGCGTCAGTGCCGTCACCTCATATGGGAAATCTCCACCAGCTGCTGTGCCACTCAGACACTCAGGTACAGCAACATTGTATACTGAGACAAAAACCTGTGTGCATGTTTTTTATATCTGTGAATTTAAAGCATAAAGCACAAGGAGGCATAATCTTATTTATGTAGGTGTTTCTGGACCGGCTCTGAGGGAGCTGGCTCCCGCAGGTGACGGCACTGTTGTGGTCGTCTCCTGGTCGTCTCCGGCGTCTGGAGGCCAGCTGCTGGACTATGTGGTGGAATGGACAAGTGGAGTTGCAGGGCTGCACTGGCAAAGAGTGGCCAAAGACCAAAACACCACACTTATCACAGGTAAAGTCACCATTAAGACAGCTGAGTCCATGTCTGCACACACAGAAACACACATACATGTACTACTATGATAAGTCTGTGACCCAGCTATGTCTTATTTGTATGTTGTTATCAATTCACAATATGCTGTGTCTGTCATGGTCTTGCTGTTTGTTTATATGTATGTTTGTAAAAAGTGGAGTAAAAACCCTCTTGGCTGTTCTAAAATCACTGTAAAGCACTATGTGAAATGACTTTTATAAAACCTTGGTAATGCACCATTGCATTAAAAAGGGAAAGAATCCAAATGTTCACCAAAAAAAAAAAAAAAAGATAGTTGTGTGTTTAGACTGTAAAACCTCAACGGTCATGGCTTAGTTTCTATTACAGTAACAACCACAAAATATACTCTCTCCCACGTGGTACAAAACGTAATGAGAAAGGACACAAGGGCCTCAACTGAGATCAAGCAGTGTACTCTAGTGGCTTGTTGGGGTATTACATTACTTTGTGTATTTTTCCATCATTTGAATCATCAGTCGAGGATTCAAATTCATAATACAGCTTAAGCCAAAGGTCAAAAGCAGTTTTGGCAATTTGTGAATTACCATTGAGAGTTTGAGACAATGATAAGAGACTGCTGCAGAGGGTGTTTAGTTTTCCCGGTGCTCTTTCTGTACTGTTTCAGGTCTGACTGCAGGTGTGAGGTATAATGTCTCTTTGTATGCTGTGACCACCAGGGGCGTGAGTGATCCATCATCTTGCCTGGTCTATTCCAAAGAACAGAGTAAGGTTCACAACTCACTCACTGTTTTTTTTCCCACAGCCCTAAATGCAAAGATCCTAAAAATGACCCCTGAAGGTCTAAGTTTAGCGCTTGATTGATTTTGCATGCTTGCTATCTATCCATGAATCAGACAATGAAAGAAATCGCTACATACTCAGTGGACAGTCCCATGCCTGGCATACAGTACCTACCATCCACTCTGTCTGTCTTCCAGAGCCAGTGTCCGGTCCCAATGTGTCGGTACTGGACCGTGAGGCCAAACGGATCCTGATCCAGTGGGAGGAGCTGGCTGTAGACCAGCATAGAGGCTTCATCACAAACTACACCATCTATCTCCGCAGACTACACTCCAACCACACAGAACACAGGAGTGAGGATTTTTATTCTTGTGCTCTGTCCCTGTGTGTGTGTGTGTGTGTGTACAGTACATGTGTCTGTGTGTCTAATGTAGGCTATTTTATGTCCATAAAAAAGTAGGTTTTCTGCACAGTAAAGCAACCCTACAGCTGACTTCTTTCAGCTGATTTTTTATTTTCTTGTGGTAAATATGAACTTTGGAACTATGAGTTTTACTTTCTCTATCAAAATTAAAGCACAGTTGGAATTTGATTGATCTTCAAAGGACACACAGCTCTACCTTTTTGTTGTGGGCCATTTCCTGCCATTTCTTGTACATCTATATGGTGTTCAGTTTGCGGTATGCTTATGTATGTACTTTACCTTTGTCAGGCTAATGCTTCGTAACAAGCCCATGTATATGCTAGAGTGTGGGAACTTACTATTCAGTAGTATGCATATGTTGTGTTTTAGCACAGCCCACTCTTACATAATGGAAAGTGCGTATCTTTCATCCCATTGATGCTCCCCTCCCACAAACCCACAGTGCATCAGCAGGGTTTTTCAGCTCTCAGTTCCAGTAATCCGGTGAACTGTCAATGCTAGACATTAATCTTTTCTGATGAATAGTTGATAGCTGCTTGTTGTATGAAGTCATATACATATTCTTTGTCTTTGGGGACTAATTTCACAGATAGCCTGAGTTGGGGTTATAACATAAGTTATACCTAAACCTAATTATGTACTAAACCTGTCTATTGTTTTGGGTAAACACCTGTTTGACAAAGTTCTAGACCAGGAATGCAAAGGACCACTAGTGAGCTGAATTAATATTTTAAGCACTGGCTGTCATATTAACATTTTCATGGTCTGTTCAGTGAATCATAGACTTATCTAGAACTTACTTTGACCACAAACAGGAAGCTCACTGCATATGAAGCCATGTGGCTGCATGCACACATGCAGCCCTGAGGCTGTTACTAACCAGCATGTTTCGCTCACTATTTCTGGAACTTCCTCTGTTGGTGAAAAGTCACCTGAGAAGTTACCTTTCTCTATTTCGATGTGACACCTTGTGTATACACTGGCTGCTGTTACTTTGTGTTATTCAAAATTATTTGAATGTGTATCTTATTCTCGTGCTGCTTACATTCCAAAACATACATTAGACTGTGAATGGCTGATGATGTCCCTAATAGAGATTATGGATGACAAAAACTCATATTGTGATGGTTTTTGCTACATTGCAATTCTGATATGAATCATCATACATAGGAATGCAGCTTTTTCTACATATATTTTTCTTCAGCAAATTAAAAAGTAAACTTAAAAAAGTAAAGGGGGGGAAATGAGAGGTTACGACAGAACTGGTAAAATCAAAAGATTTTTCCAGCATTCATCTTAATTTGTAGTCTTGGAATTCTGCACAATATGAGAATAATTAGGCTACTTTCCCACTGATACATAGCAAATGTAGCCTATAACATTTTGAAGTTATACTTGTCAATATTGCGATTAAAAATGTTGAATTAATTGCACAGTCCTAATAGAGAATAGCCTGATGGTCATTTGCCTCTCTCCAGTGACGGTGTCTGGCTCTGGGCTCAGACAGATGTGGCTGGACTGTCCTGAAGGATCTCTGGCTCTCTGGCTGTCTGCGTCCACCTCAGCAGGAGAGGGACCGCCGGGGAACCTGATCTCCTCTCAGCCTGCGGACCCTGCGGACTCTGCGGACCCTGCATGTCAGTCACTTGCTGCCATGTTATGACCCCATTAAAACCACACCCACAAACTTATTACTAGTAGTCTGTGTTTTGAAAGCATTTGGTAGTCGTTTATGAGGATTTCCTAGTCCAGTTCCAGTAACCATAATTGCCCTTTATTTTCTTTGAGCACCAGTAAGCATCTCTGACATCTAAACTTGTATACTGAGGTGTTCCTTTCCCTTCTTGTCTCCTCTAGATGACCTGTTGGTCGGGTTTGTTGTCACTGCTACGCTCTTTGTTGCGATCATAGCCAACTTGATGTGCTGGAGTTGTGTGAGGAAAAGGTAACATACAATGGTTTCTGCCTAAGGTGCTAAATAGTGCTTTATTGTCATCATGAGAAATGTAACTGTTCTCTCATTGTGCTCCAACTGTTTTGGAATGTATAGTACGTAGGTTTTGTTTTACTAGTAGCCATGGTGAATGCCACTGTGGTTTTACCACCTCCGTTTTCGCACAATGCCACACCACAGCAGTTGGTAGAAATAGAGAAGATCCAGCGACAGTTAAACAGAAACCTAAACCTAAAATCACCCCAGCCTGATAGGTGGCTTTGGTTCTAGGGATACTGCATAAGTACTTCATGCACTGTGAGATTGGGATAATTTATAATACACATATCAATATGTGTACATATTTTGAGCAGGAATAGTTTTTACTTTAATCACTGTGTTATCAAGGCTGTGGTTGTAATGTCTGTGGCAGAATAAACCTGTTTAAAATTGTATTGTATTTTCCTAAATGCAGTGCATGCAGCATCATTACTGCATGTGATAATAAAAACCTTTTTCTTCCCATCCAGGATAAAACAGAAATGTATATCCTTGGGACCTGCCTGTCTTGCTGAAAAGTTACCAAAACTGAGAAACAGTAATGCCATAAAACTACTGCAGGTAATCCAAACTACTGAAACCAACTTCTTTTTTTTTCTTTTTTTTTTCTTTTTTTTTTTATAATGTATATTTTATTTGCTTTTCTCACAAAAACAATACAAAAAAAAAAACAAATCCCAATATGGGTTGACAGACAAACACACAGTGTGTACAGACGTATACTCCCCACCCCATCCCACCTGCTTCCCACAAAAACAGACCCTTAAGACCCCCATAAAAAATAAATAAAAAATTGACCACTGCAGACCTCTTATATACACATATGCATCAGGAATTATTAATAGAGTTTAGAGAGAACATTTAGCATGTGTTTCATCGAAAGGACATCAAAGAGCATTAGTGGGTCCAGTGCGTATTTCAATTCCAAAAGGGGTATTTCCAAAATAAACAAGAGAGAGAAAGGAGATATAAGATATCATTTACCCTTCAGGCAGAAGTGATTGTCTAGTCTCGATAAACTTTCTAAGGGGAAACCATATCAGAGATAATGCATCACTTTTGAAACCAACTGTTTTGACATTCATGTTTACCTCAGTCTGTGTGCAGTACATTCACCACAATCTCCAAAACAACAACAGCAGCAACTGCAGCAGCAACAACAACAATAACAGCAACATCATATTATGGCAAAGATATTTCTGAGGGGAAAGAAATCAATTGGCTCCATTGTGACTGAGGGGCATTCTTTTCTGTTGTTGTCACCTCTATTATAATGAAATATTGAAAAACAGTACTCCGTTTCTCTCATTATAGAGGTGGTTCATTAGTCCGGACTAGGAAGTCAGGTCATTTTGTTACTTTCTGCGCTCACTCTGGCAGCATCCAGCTACTTTGTTTTGCTGTCAACCACTTTGTGAACTTCTTCCATGAACACTAGCGACTCGATGACAGATGTTTGTCTCATTTAACAGTGCCTTATTTACTATCTCCCACTTTCAATGATTCAGTCTGACTTAATCAAATGCATTATGTGTTTTCTTTTGCTCCCCAGCAGGACAGTGCCTTTGAAATATTCTCGTCGTGCAGCTACAGTGACCCTCCGCTGTCCCCCATCGAGATCTCCCAGGAGGAGAGGGAGGACCTGTACCCCATCATCTACATAGAGGGGGTCCACACCGGACTGGGACAGGCCGCAGCGGAGGCAACATTGCAAACGGCAGATGCCGGGACAGTGCTTCTTGACGGGCGGCTGGAACATGTTAGCTACAAACCCCAGATTGCTGCCTCAGCTCTACAAGAGGAGGAAGAAGAGGAAGAGGAAGAGCAGAGGGATGTAGCAGCCGGAGAGCAGGGAGACAGATGCTCAGTTATATCTGGAGGGTTTCTGGGAGGCTTGCTCTCCAGCGTGGAGGTGAATTTCCCCAATTCACCTCTGGGACTTACTTTCGGCTCTGTCCGTGGCCTTTTAGCGCCTAAAACCGCTGAAACAACAAGTATCTTCAGTAGAGACTTCTTGCTTGGAGAGAGTGGGATTGAGACTGAGGTGGAGATTGGCACTACGTCTCTGGATTTACTCCAGGGTGAGATAATGACTCCTGATGAGGCAGACATGTCTCCGTATATGGTTGAGACCATACTGACTAACGGTTATTTCCCTCAAGAAGCTGCTCTCGACAACGCTCACAACTAGATGAGACACATGAGAGACACGGAGGAAGAGGGATGTTGGGAGAGAGATGAACTGGTAATTCTGCACTACAAAGCCAAAAAGCATTAACACCTGAGCATGCAGAGACATTTTCTCCAAGTGATGAAACCTCATGCTTCAAATGATCAGTGACATTATTAAGAGCTGGTTATAATCATCCAGACCTCAATAAACAAGAAAATGCTGAGTAATATATGGGTTTTGATTGAATTTAATTGTAATAATAGTATAGGAATTTATAGCGGTTCTCGATGGATTGTGTTGCGTTTCCAATTTCCCCACTAAAAGTATGTTGAACCACTTGAAATAAATATACGAATGGAAGTTGATAATCGGTATACCTCATCATGTACATGCCTGTACTGTGCTCAAAATAACCATCCTGTTTGAACCACTGAAAGTGTTTGTGTTATTTTAATATCAAGATGTGACCTCTGTGTTGACATTACTAATGTTATCTGTGCCGTGCCCAAGTGCAAAATGTTTCCAAAACACAACCAGACCTACAGTCAGATTCGGGTTTCCCTCCTGACAGTAATGGCTGAACGATGCGTATGGTAATCTGCTCCTAGAGCTGTTGTTAAGTGCCTACCCATGTGCCACCTGCAGCTACAAGACGTTTCTAGGACTTCCTGAGAGAGCCGTCTCACTTCCTCCTTAGAGAGCTCAAACCAAGAACTGTCTAAATTTCAGGAGGTCGTCTCTTTTGCTTTGTTGACACTTGACTGAAATCACCTGTTTGCCACCTTTGAAAACAATCTAATACTTCACACCACTTGTTGAAACTTGTTGTAGTTCTTTGAACACAATTATTTTAGTAATTTCAAGCCCATTACTGTCCTTATACATGTAAAGGTGACGTGTCGCTGAAGGAAGACAGCAGTGTGCCAGGGGAGAGTCCCTGGCTGCACCACATGCTGGA